>NW_019943201.1:0-2434 GCF_002910315.2 Salvelinus sp. IW2-2015 | reverse complement strand
CGACCTCACTTTGGAGGACCTTACACAAAACTGTCCTGCTCTTCCACTGGAGGGCCTTACACAAACTGTCCTGCTTTCCACTGGAGGGCCTTACACAAACTGTCCTGCTCTTTCCCTGAGATGGGCCTCTACCAAACTGTCCTGCTCTTCCACTGGAGGACCTTTACACAAACTGTCCTGCTCTTCCACTGGAGGACCTTACACAAACTGTCCTGTCTTCCACTGGCGAGGTGCCTCTACACAACACTGTCCTGCTCTTCCACTGGAGGGCCTTACACAAACTGTCCTGCTCTTCCACTGGAGGGCTGGAAATTGCTCCCAAGGATGAACCAGACTTGTGGAGGTTTACGATTTTTTTTCTGAGGTCTTGGCTGATTTCTTTTGATTTTCCCATGAAGTCAAACAAAGAGGCACTGAGTTTGAAGGTAGGCCTTGAAATACATCCACAGGTACACCTCCAATTGACTCAAATTATGTCAATTAGCCTATCAGAAGCTTCTAAATCCATGACATATTTTCTGGAATTTTCCAAGCTGTTGAAAGGCACAGTCAACTTAGTCTGTGTAAACTTTTGACCCACTGGAATTGTGATACAGTGAATTATTAGTGAAATAATCTGTCTGTAAACAATTGTTGGAAAAAGTACTTGTGTCATGCACAACGTAGATGTCCTAACCGACTTGACAAAACTATAGCTTGTTAACAAGAAATTTGTGGAGTGGTTGAAAAACGAGTTTTAATGACACCAACCTAAGTGTATGTAAACTTCAGACTTCAACTGTAAGTATTACATCAGTATTTGCTATGAGACTCAAAATTGAGCTCAGCTGCATCCCATTTCCATTGATCATCCCTGAGATGTTTCTACAACTTGATTGGAGTCCACCTGTGGTAAATTCAATTGATTGGACATGATTTGGAAATGCACACCTGTCTATATAAGGTCCCACAGTTGATAGGGCATGTCAGAGCAAAAACCAAGCCATGAGGATGAAGGAATTGTCCGTATAACGCCGAGACAGGATTATGTTGCGGCACTGAAGGCCCCCAAGAATACAGTGGCCTCCATCATTCTTAAACGGAAGAAGTTTGGAACCACCAAGACTCTTCCTAGAGCTGGCAAACTGAGCAGTCAGGGGAGATGGGCCTTGGTCACTCTAACAGAGCTCCAGAGTTCCTCTGTGGAGATGGAAGAACATTCCAGAAGGACAACCATCTCTGCAGCACTCCACCAATTTTAATTTATTTTATTGAACCTTTATTTAACTAAGCAAGTCGGTTGAGAACAAATTCTTATTTACAAACCCTAACTACGCTATGCCAATTGTGCACCGGCCTATGGGACTCCCAATCATGGCCAGTTGTGATACAGCCTGGAATCGAACCAGGGTCTGTAGTGATGCCTCTAGCACTGAGATGCAGTGCCTTAGACCGCTGCGCCACTCGGGAGCCCATAAAGTGGCCAGATGGAAGCCACTCCTCAGTAAAAAGGCGCATTACAGCCCACTTGGAGTTTTGCCAAAAGGCACCTAAAGGACTCTCAGACTATGAGAAACAAGATGCTCTGGTCTGATGAAACCAAGATTGAACTCTTTGGCCTGAATGCCAACCTGGAGGAAACTGACACCATCCCTACAGTGAAACATGGTGGGGACAGCTTCATGCTGTGGAGATGTTTTTCAGCGTCAGGGACTGGGAGATTTCTCAGGATCGAGGGAAATATGAATGGAGCAAAGTACAGAGAGAAAACCTGCTCCAGAGCGCTCAGGACCTCAGACTGTGGCGAAGGTTCACCTTCCAGCAGGACAATGACCCTGAGCACACAGCCAAGACAASGCAGGAGTGGCTTCCCGACAAGTCTCTGAATGTCCTTRAGTRGCMSAGCCAGAGCCYGGACTTSAACCYGATCGAACATCTCTGGAGAGACCTRAAAATAACCTCACAGAGYTTGAGAGGATCTGCATAGAAGAATGGGAGAAACTCCCCAAATACAGGTGTGTCAAGTTTGTAGCGTCATACCCAAGAAGAATCGAGGCTGTAATCGCTGCCAAAGGTGCTTCAACAAAGTAGAGTAAAGGGGTTCTGAATACTTATAATTGATTCCAGTTTTTAAAATTTTGCAAAAAATTAAAAAATCAAATTTTTGCTTGTAATAGTTAATTAGTCTGTAGATGTTATTTTTTTCTCTCAATGTAAATACCATTTAGAATAAGCTGTAAGACAAAATGTGAAAAGTCAACGGCCTGAATTCTTTCTGTGTTGTGTTGTGTACTTGCTAGTAGAGACTCTCATTGAGGTTGGCATAGAGAAACTGGTGGTAGCACCAGCAGGTGTAGATCTCAGCCACAGATATCCCCCGTTGTCTGGGAGTACTGAAGTGATCTTTATCATAGCGTACCAGCTGAACGAGGCCTACTGTCCTGTAGCGTGACAA
>NW_019943200.1:160805-163940 GCF_002910315.2 Salvelinus sp. IW2-2015 | reverse complement strand
GTTAAGACCTGGTTCTGATGTATGGCTTAAACCTGTGGAGTTAAGACCTGGTTCTGATGTATGGCTTAAACCTATGGAGTTAAGACCTGGTTCTGATGTGTGGCTTAAACCTGTGGAGTTAAGACCTGGTTCTGATGTGTGGCTTAAACCTGTGGATGGTTCAATTTCATTTCAATGCAGTCAATTCAAGACATTAATCAAAATTACACTTCAAGAAATGAAAAGTGTATTTGATTTTCAATAGGCAGGTTTTCTCTTCCTGAAATGGACTTTCAATTCACTTCCTGAATTGCAATGAATTTGGCCCCAACCCTGGCTCATATGGTCTTGAGTGAGCAGGATGAGTGGACAAGTCTATTTAACATCCAACCACTGTAGAACAGAGTACAAGCACCAAGGACTCAGTGGGGATTCAAACCTTAATAAGATCTGTGAGGACAAAATGGCTTCAAGTGAAAGAGCTAAAATGACAACAGGACAGTTCTATAGTAGATAAGCGGTAAAGCAGGGCTGGTGGTGGCTGCTTGAAATGGCTGCCAGACTATGAGAAGCGTGTGCGTGTGCGTGTGCGTGTGCGTGTGCGTGTGAGTGAGGGGCATGGGATATCGCCCTTTATGTTTCTGGACTAGGAGGCATTCATTTAAAAGATTACCCTGCAAGCTTGTCTCACCCTGTAAAAATGTCAGAATAATATTCTACAATCCGAACACAGATGTAAGGGTCTGTATTTATGTGTTTCATTATGTCTTCAAGACCAATGAAATTAAACAAATGCGGACGGAGGTACAGAAGGGGCCTGGCCGCCTGGGTAAAAATAGTCCCTGTTATAGCGTTATTCTCTCAGAGAGAAAAAGAAGGGAGAGAGAGAGAGATCTGTTCTCTGGAAGAGAGGAGAGAACATTTCTTCTGTCAGCAGCACGGCCAGACAGGGAGTGATAGAGATGAGTAGTAGGATAGAGAGAAGAGAGACAAGCGGGAGAGAGGAAAGGAGAGGAGAGGGTGGAGGGTGAGAAGTGGGAGATGGGCAAGAATGATTGAGAGAACAGAACCATGGGGAGGGGGATTAGGGAGAATGGAGAGACACAGGTAGAAGGAAGAGAGGGGTGAGGAGGGAAAGATGAAGAGAGCAGAGACACTGGGGAGGGGAGAGAGTGAATGGGGAGAAAGGAAAGGAATGAGAATAGAGGATAGAGAGAATGGAGGGAGACCGGGCAAGATGAAGGAGAAGAAGAGGAGAAGGAGGGAGAGAGAAGGAGACAGGGCTATAGGAAGGAGAAGGAGGGGAGGACGGAGAGAGAGAGAAGGAGAGAGAGAGACGTAGACAGGGCTAGAGGAGTGAGAAGAAGGGGGAGGAGGGAGAGAGGAGGGGGAGAGAGGTAGACAGGCCTAGAGGAGGGTGACAAAGATGTTTTAATCATGGTTATTTCCGCTGGCGTAAGGTGGGAGCGTCAGCCAGCCGAGAGGACGGGGGGGGGTGATGGAGGGGCGCCCTGCACCTTATAACAAAGCCCACTGTACTTCCTACACACACGTGCACGCACGCACACACACACACACACACACACACACACACAGACACACGCACACACGCACACACACACACACACACACACAGACACATGCACAAACGCACACACACACACACACACACACACACGGACACATACACCTGTCTCTTATACACATCTAGATGTGTATGACTGCCCCATTTTAAACACTCCTTTAGCCATAATAATTTTCATATAATTCACTTTCATACAATTCCTTCTCCTAATCATTATCAGGCCCACTAACGTTTTAATGACTTCATAAATTTAAGCTATAAAAAGTAATGGAGAAAGACAAATGAGATAATTAGGAATAAATCTTNATTTTCATATAATTCACTTTCATACAATTCCTTCTCCTAATCATTATCAGGCCCACTAACGTTTTAATGACTTCATAAATTTAAGCTATAAAAAGTAATGGAGAAAGACAAATGAGATAATTAGGAATAAATCTTTGTGGAAAGCCATTTATCAAAACATGGAGAGGCCCTGAATATTCCCCGTCATTAGCCCAGAGTGTAATTAAGCAAGCCTCTCAGTTATGAAGGAAACCTGCTAGCAGAGATATTAACATCCAAAAGCCTCACTCTTATTAAATTGACCGATGAATCTGCGCTCTATAATATGATGTGGATTATTAGGATCCTTTTTAATTAAAAAGTGTGTTAGATTTATTTATTTAAATTTTTGACTCTTTAACGGTGGCTTGAACTTGGCTCTGTGGTTATGGGGCAATGAGAAGGGGAGAGAGAGTTCTGTCTGCATGGTCTGGTGTCAGATGGAAGGAGACAGAGAAGCAATGGTTCATTCGTAGTATTCTCTCCATCCACTCCAGTGTGAAGAGAGTGTATAGTCCGTGAGAGGAGAGCAGTCTAATTGAACACACTGTTAATTCATATGGTCTTTAAATGTGTAAAATGAAATGTAATGGTTTGGTCTGATTAGTGAGAATTAGAATCATGTTCAGCGTTTTCTTGAATAAGAAAACTGATTTATTTTTTCTCTCTCTCTCTCTCTTTGTCCGCTGAGAACAGACAGTCTTCACGCTTTCAAAAGGATGTCGACAGAAAGTCACCGATTTTCAATTTTTTCCCATTTGACCTTGACTCGTTTTCTTGAACAATGTACACTTTTTATATTCATCAAATCTCAAAATATGATTTCCGAGCTCAAGTGGTTCCTTCCCTGCTTGGATTTTTAAAGTATTTAAAGACGTATTTTGGAAGATAACTCTTAATTTATTTCCATTTAATTGAACATGAGGGGGATAAAAGCACTTGGGAAAAAGTGTCTTGTTTCTATGAGGATCTCAAGAAAACAGCATCAAATCAATAAACATTTAAGAATAAAGAATAAAATAACAGTCAAACATTTTCTAAAAATAATAAAAACACTTTTTTTTTTATATAGAGCAATGTAAAGCCCACTCTGAGATGTCCACTGGCTCAGACCCCTGATGTACAGTGTGAGAGAGAGGAGAGATAGGAGAGAGAGGAGAGATAGGAGAGAGAGGAGAGATAGGAGAGATAGGAGAGAGAGAGGAGAGATAATAGAGAGAATAGAGGGAAGAGAGAGAGAGGAGAGA
>NW_019943200.1:150466-154491 GCF_002910315.2 Salvelinus sp. IW2-2015 | reverse complement strand
CCCAAAGGATCATGGGAAAGAGTGTGTGTGTCGGAGTCATACTAGGGATGTCACTGTAGCGTAGTCAACATGTCACAGGGTGGCTGTTTTCTGTCTAGGTATGTACATGTTTTCCATGTGTATGTATATAAAGAAAGTGGCTGTTATCTGATACAGTAAATGCTATTTTTGGTGCTGTGTGTGTGTCCTTTCTGTGTAGCCTTTCTCTTGTTGCCTCAGTTAGAGCTTCGATGATACTCCATCACCATGTGTTATCTCCCATCTACCTTTCTGTTTCTCTCTGCTCTCCATCCCTCCATCTCTCTAACTTCTCCCTCCATCCATCTCTCTCCCTCCGTCTCTCTCCCTCCATCTCCCTCCATCCATCTCTCCCTCCATCTCTCTCCCTCCATACTGAGATATAACAGTGTTATCAGTGTGACACCACCAGTTCTCATTAAGACATTAATTGAAAAAGTGTAATTAATCCTGAGAGGTGGAGGGACTGGACCCTGGCCTGTAAGCGAGAGAGTGAGAAAGTGAGATTCTCTGGTCTGCTTCATGACCCAACACTGCCCCCTGTTGTTCCACTGTTTTACATCTTCAAAGTGCTTTACTAATTATGATACAGAAAGGAAGAGAGACAGGAGGAAGGGATGATAGAGAGACTATCTGTAACGGTGGGGGGGGGTGGACACACTAGGCATCTGTAGTAGACTCAAGAAGATGGACACACTAGGCATCTATAGTAGATTCAAGAAGATGGACACACTAGGCATCTGATTGCAAGAAGATGACACACTAGGCATCTGTAGTAGATTCAAGAAGATGGACACACTAGGCATCTTATAGTAGATTCAAGAAGATGGACACACTAGGCATCTATAGTAGATTCAAGAAGATGGACACACTAGCCATCTGTAGTAGATTCAAGAAGATGGAACACACTAGGCATCTATAGTAGATTCAAGAAGATGGACACACTAGGCATTATAGTATTCAAGAAGATGGACACACTAGGCATCTTAGTAGATTCAAAAGATGGACACACTAGGCATTCTGTGTAGATTCAAGAAGATGGACACACTAGGCATCTATAGTAGATTCAAGAAGATGGACACCTAGGCATCATAGTAAGATTCAAGAAAGATGGACACACTAGGCACTGTAGTAGTTCAAGAAGATGGACACACTAGGCATCTATAGTAGATTCAAGAAGATGGACCACTAGGCATCTATAGTAGATTCAAGAAGATGGACACACTAGCATCTGTAGTAGATTCAAAGAAGTGGACACACTAGGCATGTATAGTAGATTCAAGAAGATGGACACACTAGGCATCTGTAGTAGATTCAAGAAGATGGACCACACTAGGCATCTGTAGTAGATTCAAGAAGATGGACACACTAGGCATGTATAGTAAGATTCAAAGATGGCACACTAGGCATCTGTAGTAGATTAAGAGAGGGACACACTAGGCATGTATGTAGATCAAGAAGATGGACACACTAGGCATTTAAGTGATTCAAGAAGATGGACACACTAGGCAATCTGTAGTGAAGATTCAAGAAGATGGACACACTAGGCACTGTAGTAGATTCAAGAAAGATGGACACACTAGGTCATGATAAGTAAGATTCAAGAACATGGACACACTAGGCATCTATAGTAGATTCAAGAAGATGGACACACTAGGCATATTAGTAGATTCAAGAAGATGGACATCACTAGGCATCTGTAGTAGAGTCTAAGAAATGGACACACTAGGCATCTATAGTAGATTCAGAGAAGATGGACACACTAGGCATCTGTAGTAGATTCAAGAAGATGGACACACTAGGCATGTAAGTAGATCAAGAAGAATGGACACACTAGGCATCTGTAGTAGATTCAAGAAGATGGACACACTAGGCATCTAAGTAGATTCAAGAAGATGGACACACTAGGCATCTGTAGTAGATTCAAGAAGATGGACACACTAGCGATCATAGTAGATTTCAAGAAGATGGACACACTAGGCATTGTAGTAGATTCAAGAAGATGGACACACTAGGCATCTATAGTAGATTCAAGAAGATGGACACACTAGGCATCTAGTAGATTCAGAAGATGGACACACTAGGCATTGTAGTAGATTCAAGAAGATGGACACACTAGGCATCTATAGTAGATTCAAGAAGATGGACACACTAGGCATCATAGTAGATTCAAGAAGATGGACACACTAGGCATCGTTAGTAGATTCAAGAAGATGGACACACTAGGCATCTATAGTAGAGTTAGCAAGAAGATGGACACACTAGGCATCTATAGTAGATTAAAGAAGATGGACACACTAGGCATCTGTAGTTAGATTCAAGAAGATGGACACACTAGGATCTATAGTAGATTCAAGAAGATGGACACACTAGGCATCTGTAGTAGATCAAGAAGATGGACACACTAGGCATCTATGTAGATCAAGAAGATGGACACACTAGGCATCTATAGTAGATTCAAGAAGATGGACACACTAGGCATCTTAGTAGATTCAAGAAGATGGACACACAGGCCATCTAAGTAGTTCAAGAAGATGGACACACTAGGCATCTATAGTAGATTCAAGAAGAGGACACACTAGGCATCTGTAGTAGATTCAAGAAGATGGACACACTAGGCATCTGTAGTAGATTCAAGAAGATGGACACACTAGGCATCTATAGTAGATTCAAGAAGATGGACACACTAGGCATCTATAGTTAGATTCAAGAATGAGGACACACTAGGCATCTGTAGTAGATTCAAGAAGATGGACACACTAGGCATCTATAGTAGATTCAAGAAAATGGACACACTAGGCATCTATAGTAGATTCAAGAAGATGGACACACTAGGCATCTGTATAGATTCAAAGAAGATGGACACACTAGGCATGTATAGTAGATTCAAGAAGATGGACACACTAGGCATCTGTAGTAGATTCAAAGAAGATGGACACACTAGGCATCTTGTAGTAGATTCAAGAAGATGGACACACTAGGCCATGTATAGTAGATTTCAAGAAGATGGACACACTAGGCATCTGTAGTAGATCAAGAAGAGGACACACTAGGCATGCTATAGTGACTCAAGAAGATGGACACACTAGGCATCTATAGTAGATTCAAGAAGATGGACACACTAGGCATCTGTAGTAGATTCAAGAAGATGGACACACTAGGCATCTGTAGTAGATCAAAGAGATGGACACACTAGGCATGTATAGTAGATTCAAGAAGATGGACACACTAGGCATCTGTAGTAGATTCAAGAAGATGGACACATAGGCATCTGTAGTAGATTTCAAGAAGAAGGACACACTAGGCATGTATAGTAGATTCAAGAAGATGGACCACTAGGCATCTGTAGTAGATTCAAGAAGATGGACACACTAGGCATGTATAGTAGAGCTCAAGAAGATGGACACACTCAGGTCTAATAGAGATTCAAGAAGATGGACACACTAGGCATCTGTAGTAGATTCAAGAAGATGGACACACTAGGCATCTGTAGTAGATTCAAGAAGCATGGACTACACTAGGCATCTGTAGTTGATGTCAACTACCAGGCTGATCGTCTAGGGGCAACATTTACAACATTTAAAGATACAAAAGACAAGATTATTTGTTTTTACCCTTTTGTGAAGTGAATATTCCATTGGTTGTCCAGTAAATACCAGCTCTTGTAGAGGAGATAACACCCGTCAAGTTACCATACCTGTAATATAGTAGATTCAAGAAGATGGACACACAGGCATGCTGTAAGTAGATTCAAGAAGATGGACACAACTAGGAATGTATAGTAAGACTCAGAAGATGGACACACTAGGTGCATCTATAGTAGATTCAAGAAGATGGACACACTAGCATCTGTAGTAGATTCAAGAAGATGGACACACTAGGCATCTGTAGTAGATTCAGAAGATGGACCACTGAGCATCTGTAGTTGATTCAACCTACCAGCTGATGTCTAGGGGCAACATTTACAACATTTAAAGATACAAAGACAAGATTATTTGTTTTTACCC
>NW_019943200.1:137496-147394 GCF_002910315.2 Salvelinus sp. IW2-2015 | reverse complement strand
TATCGTAGATCAAGGAAGATGGACAACTAGGCATTATAGTAGATTTCAAGAAGATGGACCACTAGGCATTTGTAGTAGATTCAAGAAGATGGACACACTAGGCATTATAGTAGATTCAAGAAGATGGACACCAAGGCATCTATAGTAGATTCAAGAAGATGGACACACTAGGCATCGTAGTAGATTCAAGAAGATGGACACACTAGGATCTATAGTAGATTCAGAAGATGGACACCTAGGATCTTAGTAGATTCAAGAAATGGCACACTAGGCACTTGTAGTAGATCAAGAAGATGGACACACTAGGCATCTATAGTAGATTCAAGAAGATGGACACACTAGGCATCTGTAGTAGATTCAAGAAGTGGCACAACTAGCATGTATAGTCTTTTGGTTGAGTGCAATATTTCCATTGGTTGTCCATGTAATAACCAGCTCTTGTAGAGGAGATAACACCCCGTCAAGTTACCATACCTGTAATAAAGTCAAATAAAACTACCACGGTTTTAGTTCCAATGTGTCTCTTTCCTTACAGAGGTCTTGACTCCCATCAGTCAGCAGTCTGGAGAACAATTGAGAGAGACGTTGTACCCCCTGTTGAGAGAGGGAGAGAGGGATGGAGTGAGGAAGTGAGAGAGGAGGAGAAGGCCTACTCTATTATTATAATCCTCAGTCCTGGCTGTATGACCTTTCCTGAATGATTGTTTCTCATTTATGAGTGTGAGCTGTGATTTACCCAGTGGTTTGATGTCTCTCACCTGACCTTTGTAAATTGGCTGTTAAGCAGATCGGGACTCGACCCACCTGCCCCTTACATGACTGCCAACACACACACTCACGTGTACCTACACCCAGGTGTGCGGACACACACTCATGCAGGCACACACATACATTGGATGCATGGGATTCCTAATACCTTTTACTAGGTTCAAAAAATTACCATAAGAAATGACTATTTATAAAGTGAAACTATCCACTCACAGCAAAGCTGCCATTTACTATTTGAATTACAGATTGTATGAAATATATTTGCTGTATGATGATTTGTAACAGCTTTACCATATGGAACTGGTGATATGAAATGTCATACTAGGTCATCTAAATGGACCTGCGTAATAGTAGAATAATAGAGATCCATAGTGAAATTGTGCTTCGTGATTATCACATTTCTTTGGTTAGTTAATGAATCTGGGAGGCATTAAAGTGCTTCAGGTCCTGTGTTATAGTAAAAAGAGGGGCTGAATTAATTTAACATAGCCAGGCTTCTAATTAACCACTGAATCACACACCCACACTGCCGAACAGTAGAGAGAGCTCAACTATTGTTCAACAGATATACATTCTCTGAATGTTTTCCTCTCTCTCTCCTTCTTTCGCTCTCCTTTCTCTCCTCTCTCTCTTTCTTCTTTCATTTTTCACCCTCTGTCTGCCTTCCCACCATTCTTCTTCTCACACGATTCTCCGGCCACCCCTTTTCTCTCTGTCTCTCTCTCTATCTCTATGTCTCTTTCTGTGTCTCTCTCTCTGTCTCTCTCTCTGTGTCTCTCTCTCTGTCTCTCTCTCTGTGTCTCTGACTTTCTGTGTGCCTCTCTCTCTGTCTGTCTCTCTGTCTCTATGTCTCTCTCTGTCTGTCTCTCTGTGTCTCTGACTTTCTGTGTGCCTCTCTCTCTGTCTGTCTCTCTCTGTCTGTCTCTCTGTGTCTCTGACTTTCTGTGTGCCTCTCTGTCTCTCTCTCTATATCTATGTCTCTCTCTCTCTTTCTGTGTCTCTCTCTCTGTCTCTCTCTCTATCTCTATGTCTCTCTCTCTATCTCTAAGTCTCTCTCTCTCTCTCTGTCTCTCTCTCTGTCTCTCTCTCTGTCTCTCTCTCTGTCTCTCTCCCGCCCTCTTCCTCTCTCTCAGGCCTTGCGGTCCACAGTGCTGTTTCTCCGTAGTGTCCCGTTGTTCAGTAAAGCCGTGAGATTAATAAAGGCCATTTCCAGGATTAGAAGGGATGATTTAATTAGGACTAACCAGAGTCAGGTTTCATTTCAGGGATTATATTCTGCAGATTAGGGGCCTGGGATATTCTAAGGCATCTCATTAATATCTAATAGCAGGGAAATGTAATTTGCGGGAAGCCTCTTTCTGATTACTAAGCAAATGTATGCTTTCTTCTGTAAGCCCCTAAATGGGTCTTTGAGCACTGTTTCTGGCCAGGTCTTAGTTGTTCTGTGATCCCCACCCATAGGCTAGGCCTCACATTGTAAAGAGATGGTGTATTGGCTGAGCAGGAGACGGTGTAGGCTTATTAGACAGGTGTGCATACATATAGGCACATTTAGCATATATACACTTATGCACACATACATTGGTCACTGTAGAAGGCTGTTCTGATGCCCTTCTAACATGTTACCTTTCCTTGTCTCCTTCCTTCATCTGTAGTATTGAGAAGCAACTTTATCCTGGCCTAGACTCTCCTAGTCTCCATAGAGGGATGTATCTCCTGGGGTGCATCTCAAAAGTCTAAACATGTTTCCCTCCCTCGTCTCCTTTCCTTCATGCGTCCCATTGAGATTCCCACTCTGCCTCTCCTCCTGCTCTGCCCAGGTCCCAGTGGAAGCTGTGTCCAGGGTCCTGTATGTCCGTCTGTCTGTCTGTCTGTCCGTCAGTCAGTCACAACGCCCCACAGCACTGATGAAATGTGGACAACAGCAAGCAAGGTGGGCGCAAGGGGAACCTGCCGACTTAATGAGACAATTTCTCAGATAATAAGATTGGTGGATATGCTAATATTTCTACCTTAAGGAGATAATTATGATGTAGAAGATAGAATATTTTATCTTAAAGCAACAGTGCACCGGTCCCAAACCCATCTCTGTCTCAGCTGTTTTTAGAGGGGATAGGGGTGGGAGGGTAGGGGATAGGAGGGAGTTGGGTTTTGATTTGTGTGCTATGGGACAGTGGAACAACAATGCCAACAAAGCCTTGATGTTTTTTAGTGTGTCGTGTGTTTTCTGCCGATGGCTTTGATCATGTGGAGTGTTTGACACGAGGAAGAGAGGCAGGGGACTTTCTGCCTTCATAAATATTTATCTCCTTACCAGGGGCAGAAATCAGACAAGAAAGGAGTAGGAGCTATCAATTGATCTTTATTGTTAATTGACCCAAAAGTATACTCTTAAAGATGAACAACAAAAACATTGTTCATCCCCCTCTCTCTCTCGCTCTCCCTCCTCTGTGACTGAGATACAAACACGTCAACAGTTTCTCTCCTCAGGCTTGTGCTGTTACTTATAACTTCATAACTTTACTTAATAGTCCACTATTCACCTGGCATTTCCTTAAGCATAACATGGTAAACTGACCAATTTGAATACAATATTATTAGATACCATTTAGTATCAGGTAATTACCAATTGTGTCAAATTATTTGATGAATATATTTGGATATACCACAATCAAACCTGCAATAAAGAAAACAGTCTGTTTGCACTGTGGAGTGTTCAATCAGTGTTTAAAGCATCCCGAAGGCAGGCCTGGTGTTGACACCCACTAACAGGGGCAGGACCAGAGAGAGGCTGGGTTAATGTGTTCATATGGGGGGTTAAGAGTTAATGTAGGCCTGTTGATCTGCTACCATGAACCCTGTGTTACTGGTCTCAGCCCCTTTCTCTGTCTCTCTGTCTCTCTCTTTCTATCTTTCTCTCTCTCCTCCCTCCTCCCTTCCTGTCTCTGCCCTGTGCTGAACCTCTCTAATTAAGCACATAACGAGCTCCATCATGTAATTAAGAGCTCAGCTGGACCAGATAACAAGCCAGCGGTGGAGGAGAGGGGAGGAGGCACATCCAGACCCAAACAGCCTGGAGACATTTACTAGTCATTATTGGACGGGTCATTTGTATAGACAAATAGAAAAGAACAGTACTTAATGAAGTCCTTTATTGTCCATCTGGTATAATGGACATTCATCTTTTTGCCCTGTTTTCCACCACACACACACACACACACACACACCACACACACACACTGGTAGTGTTGTCTCCATAAAACACCCTTCGAGACAAGACACACACATGCACGCACATAGCATACACACACACACACACACACACACACACACACACACACACACACACACACACACACACACACACACACACACACACACACACACACACACACACACACACACACACACACACACACACACACACACACACACCACACACCACACACACACACACACACACACACACACACACCACACAAACACAGTTGACAGGTGAAACACAGCTGGTAGTGTTGTCTCCATAAAACACCATTCAACACAAGACACACACATACACAACATGCACACACACACTTAGCAAACACACAGGCAAACACACCAATCTGTGTCTCCACTCTCTTACGCTCCAAGGTGTCTCTCAGCAGTGACAGTGACAGTTGTCCCCGAGGTGTTTTGTGCTGCAGAAACATTCATTGTCATTGTTCTAACAGGTGCTAAGTGAGAGTGACAGCGCAATGGTCTCTTTTTGCATGACAACCACACACACAACACACACACACACACAACACACACACACACACACACACCACACACCACACCACACACACACACACACACACACACACACACACACACACACACACACACACACACAAACAAACAAACACACACACACACACCTCTTTAGCATACTGATGGATGTGTGTGGGTCCCTCTCTGCAAGCGTTGCGTTTTGTGCCTCCCGCCCTGTCGAGCCTAATAGAATTCATGTATATTTAAGAAGCCTAGCATCCTATTATGTACAATAAACTGGCTGCTTTATCCCTGACAGCACCTGGCGAGACGAGGGGGGCATATGACAAATACACCCTTTCAAAATCACATTTATTTAGTTAGAGTCGCTTTCAAAGACACTCATGTAAGCTATCATGTTTCCACTGTGATGTGAATACAGACAGGGAGGAATGGAATTCATTTCATATTCACAGGCAGCAGGTGCACCCGGCCCTCTCACAGAGGCTCTATCAGTAAATTGTCAACGCGCCGCAACGCAGCATTACAATGCAAACAAGGTAAGTTTTCAAACAGCTGATTTGAATAAACTCAACAAGGAAACATATCAGGAGGACCTGCTTCAATGGCCTTTGTGTTCCTGCCAGGAGGGAGCGAGGGATGGAGAGAGGGAGGGAGCGAGGGATGGAGAGAGCAAGTCACAGAAAGGAGAGGAGAGAAGGGAGGGGAGGTGCAGCGCGGCGACACTTTTGGAGGCGATGGTTGGCCGATAGCGCCGGAGGAATGGCAGTTCATTTGAATACGGCACCTCCAGCACAATTATTATTATCATCACCAAATCAAGGAAATAAATGAGAAGAGGGGCTCCAAAAATAGAGTCTGGAGCTTTTGTGTCGCAGCAGGTAGGCCCAGTGGGAGGGAGGGGAGAACGGACTCTACCTCATTATCAGTTAGGGGGGTTAGAGGGAAGGAGATGGGAGGAAAAGGGGGGGAGGAAGAGGGGAAGAAATTGCATTAATGTGAACATGGATCCTCTTCTCACTTTTCTCATACCTTCTCTTTTTCTCCTTTTCTGCTCCCTCTTTCAGGGGCAAGGGGCGAGGGGCGAGGGGAGAAAGGTTCTTCTCATCCGTCAGTCTCTTGCCCTGGCCTGGTAAAACGTGACTTTCCACTGTGACTCAATCCCAAATCCCTGAAACCACAAACTCACCTAGACCACACAGAATCACCTAGACCAAACAGAATCACCATGGCAACACAGAATCGTCTAGACCACACAGAATCACCAAGACCACACAGAATCACCATGGTGACACAGAATCACCTAGACCACACAGAATCACCTAGACCACACAGACTCACCATGACCACACAGACTCACCTAGACCACACAGAATCACCATGGCAACACATAATCATCTAGACCACACAGACTCACCAAGACCACACAGAATCACCATGGTGACACAGAATCACCTAGACCACACAGACTCACCATGACCACACAGACTCACCATGACCACACAGAATCACCTAGACCACACAAAATCACCATGGTGACACAGAATCCCCTAGATGACACAGAATCACCTAGACCACACAGAAACACCATGGTGACACAGAATCACCTAGACCACACAGAATCACCATGACCACACAGACTCACCATGACCACACAGAATCACCATGCGGTGACCACAGAATCACCATGAGCCATACACCATAATCACATAGACCACACAGACCCACCAGACCACACAGACTCACCATGACCACACAGACTCACCTAGACCATACAGAATCTCCATGATGACACAGACTCACCATGACCACACAGACTCACATGCAACAGACTCACCATGACCACACAGACTCACCATGACCACACAGAATCACCTAGACCACACAGACTCACCTAGACCACACAGAATCATCAGACCACACAGGATCACCATGACCACACAGACTCACCAAGACCACACAGACTCACCATGACCACACAGAATCACCATGACCACACAGACTCACCATGACCACACAGACTCACCATGACCACACAGACTCACCATGACCACACAGAATCACCATGACCACACAGACTCACCATGACCACACAGACTCACCATGACCACACAGACTCACCATGACCACACAGACTCTCCATGATGACACAGACTCACCTAGACCACACAGACTCACCATGACCACACAGAATCACCATGGTGACACAGAATCACCATGACCACACATAATCACATAGACCACACAGACCCACCCACCACACAGACTCACCATGACCACAGACTCACCTAGACCACACAGAATCTCCATGATGACACAGACTCACCATGACCACACAGACTCACCATGACCAGACAGACTCACCATGACCACACAGACTCACCATGACCACACAGAATCACCTAGACCACACAGACTCACCTAGACCACACATAATCACCTGACCACACAGGATCACCATAACCACACAGACTCACCAAGACACCACACAGACTCACCATGACCACACAGAATCATCAGACCACACAGACTCACCATGACCACACAGACTCACCATGACCACACAGACTCACATGACCACACAGACTCACATGACCACACAGACTCTCCATGATGACACAGACTCACCTAGACCACACAGAACTCACCATGACCACACAGAATCACCATGGTGACACAGAATCACCATGACCACACAGAATCACTAGACCACACAGACTCACCATGACCACACAGACTCACCATGACCACACAGACTCACCTAGACCACATAGACTCACCATGACCACACAGAATCACATAGACCACACAGACTCACCATGACCACACAGACTCACCATGACCACACAGACTCACCAGACCACACAGACTCACCATGACCACACAGCCTCACCATGACCACACAGACTCACCTAGACCACACAGACTCACATGACCACACAGACTCACCATGACCACACAGACTCACCTAGACCACATAGACTCACCATGACCACACAGACTCACCATGACCACAACAGACTCACCTAGACCCAACAGACTCACCATGACCACACAACTCACCATGACCACACAGACTCTCCATGAGACACAGACTCACCTAGACCACACAGACTCACCATGACCACACAGAATCACCATGGTGACACAGAATCAACCATGACCACACAGAATCACATAGACCACACAGACCACCATGACCACACAGACTCACCATGACCACACAGACTCACCTAGACCAACACAGACTCACCTAGACCACACAGACTCACCTGACCACACACTTCACCATGACCACACAGACTCACCTAGACCACACAGACTCACCATGACCCACACAGACTCACCATGACCACACAGACTCACCATGACCACACAGACCACCATGACCACACAGACCGTCACCTGACCACACAGACTCACCATGACCACACATAGCTCACCATGACCACACAGACTCACCATGACCACACAGACTCACCATGACCACACAGACTCAACATGACCACACAGACTCACCTAGACAACACAGACTCACCATGACCACACAGACTCACCATGACCACACGATCACCATACCACACGACTCACCATGACCACACAGACTCACCATGACCACACAGGACTCACCATGACCACACAGACTCACCTAGACCACACAGACTCACCATGACCACACAGGACTCACCATGACACACAGACTCACCTAACCACACAGACTCACCATGACCACACAGACTCACCATGACCACACAGCCTCACCATGACCAGGCAGTCTCACCATGACCACACAGACTCACCATGACCACACAGACTCACCATGACCGCACAGTCTCACCATGACCACACAGACTCACCATGACCACACAGACTCACCATGACCACACAGACTCACCATGACCACACAGAATCACCATGGTGACACAGAATCACCATGACCATACATAATCACATAGACCACACAGACCCACCCAGACCACACAGACTCACCATGACCACACAGACTCACCTAGACCACACAGAATCTCCATGACCACACAGACTCACCATGACCAGACAGACTCACCATGACCACACAGACTCACCATGACCACACAGAATCACCTAGACCACACAGACTCACCTAGACCACACATAATCACCTAGACCACACAGGATCACCATAACCACACAGACTCACCAAGACCACACAGACTCACCATGACCACACAGAATCATCATGACCACACAGACTCACCATGACCACACAGACTCACCATGACCACACAGACTCACCATGACCACACGACTCACCATGACCACACAGACTCACCATGACCACACAGACTCTCCATGATGACACAGACTCACCTAGACCACACAGACTCACCATGACCACACAGAATCACCATGGTGACACAGAATCACCATGACCACACAGAATCACATAGACCACAACAGACTCACCAATGACCACACAGACTCACCATGACCACACAGACTCACCTTACAGACCACCAGACCTCACCATGACCACACAGACTCACCATGACCACACAGACTCACCTAGACCACACAGACTCACCATGACCACACAGACCACCATGACCACACAGACCTCCATGATGACACAGACTCACCTAGACCACACAGACTCACCATGACCACACAGAATCACCATGGTGACACAGAATCACCATGACCACACAGAATCACCATAGACCACACAGACTCACCATGACCACACAGACTCACCATGACCACACAGACTCACCTAGACCACACAGACTACCAGACACAGACTCACCATGACCACACAGCCTCACCATGACCACACAGACTCACCTAGACCACACAGACTCACCATGACCACACAGACTCACCATGACCACACCAGACTCACCATGACCACACAGTCTCACCATGACCACACAGACTCACCATGACCACACAGACTCACCATGACCACACAGACTCAACATGGACCACACAGACTCACCTAGACAACACAGACTCACCATGACCACACAGAGCTCACCATGACACACAGACTCACATGCCACACAGACTCACCCATGACCACACAGACTCACCATGACCACACAGACTCACCATGACCACACAGACTCACCTAGACCACACAGACTCACCATGACACACAGACTCACCATGACCACACAGACTCACCGACCACCACAGACTCACCATGACCACACAGACTCACCATGACCACACAGCTCACCAACCAGCAGTCTCCACCATGACCACACAGACTCACCATGACCACACAGACTCACATGACCCCACAGTCTCACCATGAACCACACAGACTCACCATGACCACACAGACTCACCATGACCACACAGACTCCCATGACCACACAGAATCACCATT
>NW_019943200.1:125122-137471 GCF_002910315.2 Salvelinus sp. IW2-2015 | reverse complement strand
TAATGACCCAAAAGTATACTTTAAAGATGAACAACAAAAACAATTGTTCTCCCCTCTCCTTCCTCGCCTCTCCCCCTCGGTGTGGACTGAGATAACAACACGTCAACAGTTTCTTTCTCTCCTCAGGCTTGTGCTGTACTCGTATAACTGTCATAACTTTACTTATAGTCCATCTATTAATCACCCGTGCAATTTCCTTAAAGCATAACATGGTAAACTACTGACCAATTTGGAATACAAATTATTTAAGATACCATTTAGTATCAGGTAGTTACAATTGTGTCAAATTATTTGGATGAATTATATTTGGAGTATACCCAATCAACCTGCAATAAAGAAAAACAGTCTGTTTGCACTGTGGAGTGTTCATCAGTGTTAAAGCATCCCTGAAGGCAGGCCTGGTCGTTCGACCCCCTAACAGGGCACGGACCAGAGTAAGAGGGCAGGCTGGTAAGGGTTTCATATGGGGGGCTTACAGAGTTGAATGTAGCCTGTTGATCTGGCTACATGAAACCTGGTAGTACTGCTGGTCATCACCCTTGCTCGTGTCTCCTCTGTCTTCTCTCTTTCTGTATCTGGTTCTCGCTCTCTCATCCGTCCTTCCCGTTCTTAGTTCTGCCCTGTGTCTGACACCTCTTTAATTAAGCCACATAACGAGCTGCCATCATGTAATTAAGAGCTCAGCTGGACCAGATAACAAGCCAGCCGTGGAGGAGAGGGGAGGAGGCACATGCCAGACCCAAACAGCCGTGGAGACAGTTTACTAGTCAATTATATGCACGGGGTCTATTTGTATAGAACAAACTAGAAAAGACAGTAACCTTAATGAAGTCCTTATTGTCCATCTGGTAATATGGGAATCATCTCTTTTTCCCTTTCCACAACACACACACACACACCCAGCACACACCACACACTGGTAGGTTGTCTCCATAAAACACCCTTCGAGCAAGACACACAATGCACGCACATAGATTCACACACACACACACACACACACACACACACAACACACACACAACCACACCACACAACACACACACACAACACACAACACACACACACACACACACACACACACACACACACACACCACACACCACACACACTCACACACACACACAACACACACACACAACCACACAAACACAGTTGACAGGTGAACACAAGGCTGGTAGTGTATTCTCCATAAAAACCATCACAACAAGACACACACTACACACACATGCACACATCCACTTAGCAAACACACAGGCAAAACACACCAATCTGTGTCTCACCATCCTTATCAGCTCCAAGTGTCTCTCAGCAGTGACAGTGGACAGTTGTCCCCGAGTGTTTTGTTGCTGCAGAAACATTTATTGTCATTGGTTCTAACAGGGTGCTAATGAGAGTGCAGGCAATGGGTTCTTTTTTGCATGCACACACACACCACAACCACACACACAACACACACACACAACACACATCAACACACACACACACACACACACACCACAACACACACACACACACCACACACACACACCACACACCAAATACAAACAAAACACACACACACACCTCTTTAGCATACTGATGGATGTGTGTGGTCCCTCTCTGCAAGCGTTGCGTTTTGGTGCTCCCGCCTGTCGAGCCTAATAGAATTCATGTATATTTAAGAAGCTAGCATCCTATTATGTCTACAATAAACTGGCTGCTTTATCCCTGACAGCACCTGGCGAGACGAGGGGGCATATGACAAATACACCCTTCAAAATCACATTTATTTAGTTTAGAGTCGCTTCAAAGACACTCATGTAAGCTATCATGTTTCCACACTGTGATGTGAATACAGACAGGGAGGAATGGAATTCATTTCAATTTCACAGGCAGCCAGGTGCACCCGGCCCTCTCACAGAGGCTCTATCAGTAAATTGTCAACGCGCCGCAAACGCAGCATTACAATGCAACAAGGTAAGTTTTCCAAACAGCTGATTTGATAAACTCAACAAGGAACATATCAGGAGGACCTGCTTCAATGGCCTTTGTGTTCCTGCGCAGGAGGGAGCGAGGGATGGAGAGGGGAGGGAGCGGGGATGGAGAGAGCAAGTCACAGAAAGGAGAGGAGAGAAGGGAGGGAGGTGCAGCGCGGCGACACTTTTGGAGGCGATGGTTGGCCGATAGCGCCGGAGGAATGGCAGTTCAGTTTGAATACGGGCACCTCCAGCACAATTATTATTATCATCACCAAATCAAGGAAATAAATGAGAAGAGGGGCTCCAAAATAGAGTCTGGAGCTTTTGTGTCGCAGCAGGTAGGCCAGTGGGAGGGGAGGGGGAACGGACTCTACCTCATATCAGTTAGGGGGGTTAGAGGGAAGAGATGGGAGGAAAAGGGGGGGAGGAAGAGGGGTCAGAAATTGCATTAATGTGAACATGGATCCTCTTTTCTCACTTTTCTCATACCTTCTCTTTTTCTCCTTTTCTGCTCTCTTTCAGGGGCAAGGGGCGAGGGGCGGGGAGAAAGGTTCTTCTCATCCGTCAGTCTCTTGCCCTGGCCTGGTAAAACGTGACTTTCCACTGTGACTCAATCCAAATCCCTGAAACCACAAACTCACCTAGACCACACAGAATCACCATAGACCACCAAGCATCCCATGGCAACACAGAATCGTCTAGACCACACAGAATCACCAAGACCACACAGAATCACCATGTGATGAACAGAATACCTAGACCACACAGAATCACCTAACCACACAGAACTCACCATGACCACACAGACTCACCTAGACCACCACAGAATCACCATGTGCAACAGCTAATCTCTAGACCAACACAGACTCACCAAGACCACACACAGAATCACCATGGTTGAACAGAATCACTAGACCACACAGACTCACCATGACCACACAGACTCACCATGACCACACAGAATCACCTAGACCACACAAAATCACCATGGTGACACCAGAACCCTAGATGACAGAATCTGACCTGGTACAGAAACACCTAGGTCGACCACAATCAGCATAGTACCATGTCCGAATCACCATGTATCTGACAGACTCCACCAGAAGCATACGGGCAGATCCATGATGACGTCGAGACTCACATGACAGTGGAGTACATGATCACCTAGTACATGAGTGATACCTGTGCAACCAGACATGACCAGCACTCCAATGCGCTACACAAGAATCTGCAAGTTCATGTGCTGAGCTCACATGACACCGACTATACCATGACAGTACATAGACCACGATCACACCATGACCACACACGACTCACCATGACCACACTCATGACTCACCTATAGACACACAGAATCTCCATGAGACACAGAGCTCACCATGACCACACAGTGAGCTATGTGACAGCCTGTATGACAGCATCAGACTCACCATGACACAGACTCACCATGAATCACGATCAATCACCTAGACCACACAGACCTCGTGACACCTGACCACACTATCAACTAGACTACCAGACCCACACAGAGCACCCACACTCATACACATGACTCACAGACACCACAGACTCACACATGAGATCCACACAGAATACACGCATGGGACAGCAATGTACTCACATGACCACGACAGACTTATCACAGACTCACATGACCACAGAATTGTCTCAGCCTCTGTTGATGATCCAACCAATAGTACTTCACACAGGATCAACCATCCAAGAGATGCAACCCTCACCATGACTCACATCATCTGAACGCTCACCATGACCACCACTCCTCCGACAGCTCACCTATGAGCACACAGTGAATTGCACCACCGACTTAATCCGTCGATATGACCCACACTGGACTCGTACATGGTGACGCCACAGATGCACAGACTCACACAGAACCCATGACCACACAGACTTCACCCATGACCACACAGACTCACCATCGAGGTGTGAGTTCTGTGCAGTCTGCAGGAATTGGATCCTTGGGAGACCACTAGACTCACCATGAAGAATCCCATGACCACACATAGTATCACACACATCGTACATTGGACTCAGCATGACCACACAGACCTCACGGCTGCCAGATCCTGACAGTCACATGACCTCAGACCATGAAGCTTGCTCACGCTATGAGCCACCGCTCACCAGACCAGCAAGACTCCTGACCACGACGGGTCACCATGGACAAACAGACCACTAGCCACAAGACTCACCAGTGACAAGACTCACCATGACACACAGACTCAGGCCTAGACCACGCATGACCACACAGACGTCACCATGACCAAGACAGACTTCAAACAGCATGACCACCACCGCACAGTAAGCTCGGCATCACCGAATTGCATGTTTCTGACCACACTCCACATGAGATCACCTAGAAACCACACGAGACTCACCCTAGACCTCACACGAATACATCACCTGCACCACACGGACACCATAAGACCACACAGACTCACCAGACCACACGACTCACCATGACCACAGAATCACGAGACCACCACACAGACTCACCATGACCACACAACTCACCATGAACAACAGAGCACCATCAACACAGTGACCACACAGAACTCACCTTAATGACCACACAGACTCTCCATGATGACACAGCAAGACTCACCTAGACCACAACAGACTCACCATGACCACACAGGATCACCATGACACACGAATCACCATGACACACAGATCATAGACCACACAGACTCACCATGACCACACAGACTCACCATGACCACACGACCACCGTCACCAGACCACACAGACTCCACACAGACTCACCATGACCACATCAGAATCACATGACCACACAGCACTCCAACCATAGACCACACAGACTCACCATGACCACACAGACTCACCATGACCACACAGATCACCCATGACACACAGCCTCACCATGACCACACAGACTCACCAGACCACACAGACTCACCATGACCACACAGCCTCACATGACCGACACAGACTCCACCTAGACCACAAGACTCCATGACCACACAGACTCACCATGACCACACAGACTCACCTAGACCACCCACAGACTCACCGATGACCACACAGACTCACCTAGACCACACAGACTCTCCATGAGACACAGACATCACCTAGACCCACAGACTCACATGACCACACACAGAATTCACCATGTGACACAAAATCACCCATGACCACACAGAATCAACAAGACCACACCAGACTCACACATGACCACACAGATCACCATGACCACCACGACTCACCTAGACCACACAGACTCACCTAGACCACACAGACTCACCATGACCACACAGCCTCACATGACCACACAGACTCACCTATGACCACACAGACTCACCATGACCACACAGGGGACTCACCGATGACACACACCATAGACTCACCATACAGCACACAGACTCACCTATGACCAACAGACTCACCTGACCCACACAGACTCACCATGACACACCTCACCATGACCACACAGGACTCACCATGACCACACAGACTCACCATGACCACAACAGACTCAACATGACCACACAGACTCACCAACAACACAGACTCACCATGACCACCAGACTCCATGACCACACAGACTCACCATGACCACACAGACTCACCATGACCGACACAGACTCACCATGACCACACAACTACCATGACCACACAGACTCACCTAACCCACAGACTCACCATGACCACACAGACTCACCATGACCACACAGACTCACCTAGACCACACAGACTCACATGACCCACACAGACTCACCATGACCACACAGCTCACCATGACCAGCAGCTCACCATGACCACACAGACTCAACCATGACCACACAGACTCACCATGACCGCCACAGTCTCACCATGACCACCACAGACTCACCATGACACACAGACTCACCATGACCACACAGACTCACCATGACCACACAGAATCACCATGGTGCACAGAATCACCATGACCATACATAATCACATAGACCACACCAGACCCACCAGACCACACAGACTCACCATGACCACACAGACTCACCTAGACCACACAGAATCATTCCATGACCACACAGACTCACCATGACCAGCACAGACTCACCATGACCACACAGACTCACCATGACCACACAGAATCACCTAGACCACACAGACTCACCTAGACCACACATAATCACCTAGACCACACAGGATCACCATAACCACACAGACTCACCAAGACCACCACAGACTCACATGACCACACAGAATCTGATCATTGACCACACAGACTCACCATGACCACACAGACTCACCATGACCACCACAGACTCACCATGACCACACAGACTCAACCATGACCACACAGAACTCACCAGACACACAGTCTCCATGATGACACAGCTCACCATGGACCACACAGACTCACCATGACCACACAGAATCCCATGTGACACAGAATCACCATGACCACACAGAATCCACATAGACCACCAGACTCACCATGACCACACAGACTCCACCAGACCACACAGACTCACCTAGACCACAACAGACTCACCATGACCACACAGACTCACCATGACACACAGACTCACCTAGACCACCACAGACTCACCATGACCACACAGACTCACCAGACCACACAGACTCTCCATGATGACACAGACTCACCTAGACCACACAGACTCACCATGACCACACAGAATCACCATGGTGACACAGAATCACCATGACACCACAGAATCACATAGACCACACAGACTCACCATGACCACACAGACTACCATGACCACCAACAGACTCACCTAGACCACACAGACTCACCTAGCACAACGACTCACCATGACCACACAGGCTCACCATGACCACACAGCTCACCTAGACCACACAGACTCACCATGACCACACAGACTCACCATGACCACACAGGACTCACCATGACCACACAGTCTCACCATGACCACACAGACTCACCTGACCACACAGACTCACCAGCCACACAGAGCTCACCATGACCACACAGACACCTAGACCAGACTCACCAACCACAGACTGCACCATGACCACACAGTCACCATCCCAGACACCAGACCACAAGACTCACCATGACCACACAGACTACCATGACCACACAGACTCACCTAGACCACACAGACTCACCATGACACACAGACTCACCATGACCACACAGACTCACCGAGACCACCCACAGACTCACCATGACCACACAGACTCACCATGACCACACAGCCTCACCAGACCACAGCTCACCATGACCACACAACTACCATGACCACACAGACTCACCATGACCCCGATCGTCTCACCTGACCACACAGACTCACCATGACCACACAGACTCCACCATGACCACACAGACTCACCATGACCACACAGAATCACCATGGTGACACAGAATCACCATGACCATACATAATCACATGACCCACAGACCCACCAGACCACACAGACTCACCATGACCACACAGACTCACCTAGACCACACAGAATCTCCATGACCACACAGACTCACCATGACCAGACAGACTCACCACAATGACCAGACAGACTCACCATGACCACACAGACTCACCATGACCACACAGAATCACCTAGACCACACAGACTCACCATAGACCACACAGAACACCAGACCACACAGGATCACCATGACCACACAGACTCACCAAGACCACACAGACTCACCATGACCACACAGATCACCATGACCACACAGACTCACCAGACCACACAGACTCACCATGACCACACAGACTCACCAAGACCCACACAGAATCACCATGACCACACAGACTCACCATGACCACACAGACCACCATGACCACACAGACTCACCATGACCACACAGACTCATCCATGAACACAGACTCCACTAGACACACAGACTCACCATGACCACACAGAATCACCCATAGTGACCAGAATCACACATGACCACACATGAATCACACAATGACCACACAGACCACCCAGAACCACACCAGACTCACCATGACCACCACAGACTCACCATGACCAGACAGACTCACCATGACCACACAGACTCACCATGACCACCAGAATCACCTAGACCACACAGACTCACCTAGACCACACATAATCACCTAGACCCACAGGATCACCTAACCACACAGACTCACCAAGACCACACAGACTCACCATGACCACAACAGAATCATCATGACCACACAGACTCACCATGACCACACAGACTCACCATGACCACACAGAACATCACCATGACCACACAGACTCACCATGACCACACAGACTCACCATGACCACACAGACTCTCCATGATGACACAGACTCACCTAGACCACACAGACTCACCATGACCACACAGAATCACCATGGTGACACAGAATCACCATGACCACACGGAATACATAGACCACCAGACATCACCTGACACACAGACTCACCATGACCACACGCTCACCTGACCACACACTCACCTAGACCACACAGACTCACCATGACCACACACCTCACCCATGACCACCACAGACTCACCTAGACCACACAGACTCACCATGACACACAGACTCACCATGACCACACAGACTCACCATGACCACACAGACTCACCTGACCACACAACTCACCTGACCACACGACTCACCATGACCACACAGACTCACCATGACCACACAGACTCTCCATGATGACACAGACTCACCTAGACCACACAGACTCACCATGACCACACAGAATCACCATGGTGACACAGAATCACCATGACCACACAGAATCACATAGACCACACAGACTCACCATGACCACACAGACTCACCATGACCACACAGACCACCTAGACCACACAGACTCACCTAGACACACAGACTCACCATGACCACACAGCCTCACCATGACCACACAAACTCACCTAGACCACACAGACTCACCATGCCACACAGACTCACCATGACCACACAGACTCACCATGACCACACAGTCTCACCATGACCACACAGACTCACCATGACCACACAGACTCACCATGACCACACAGACCAACAATGCACACCAGACCTGACACACAGACTCACCATGACCACACAGAATCACCATGACCACACAGACTCACCATGACCACACAGACTCACCATGACCCACCAGACTCACCATGCCACACAGGACTCACCAATGACCACACAGACTCACCTAGACCACACAGACTCACCATGACCACACAGACTCACCATGACCACACAGACTCACCTAGACCACACAGACTCACCATGACCACCACAGACTCACCATGACCACACAGCCTCACCATGACCACACAGACTCACCATGACCGCACAGTCTCACCATGACCACACAGACTCACCTGGACCACACAGACTCACCATGACCGCACAGTCTCACCATGACCACACAGACTCACCATGACCACACAGACTCACCATGACCACACAGACTCAACATGACCACACAGACTCACCAGCAAACACAGACTCACCCATGACCACACAGACTCACCATGACCCACAGACTCACCATGACCACACAGACCTCACCATGACCACACAGACTCAACATGACCCACACAGGACTCACCTAGACAACACAGACTCACCATGACCACACAGACGCACCATGACCACACAGACTCACCTCAGCACCAACACAGGCACTCACCATGACCACACAGACTCACCTATGACCACACAGACTCACCATGACCACACAGACTCACCATGACCACACAGACTCACCTAGACCACACAGACCCATCATTAGACCGGATTAACCATCAGTCTTTGAACTCTGTTAACCTCTTCAACTTTGACCCTACATAGCCCTCTTCATCAGAGTCACCTGCCAGGGACAGGAAGGAGTGATGATAGCGTCCTGCTTCCTGTGAGTCATGGTGGGTAGGAAGTCTCAGGGTCATGCTGCCTGAGCCTGGAACACACACAGGTCAGAGGTCCAATGTGTGTGAGAGAGAGAGAGAGAGACAGAGAGGTGTACTTTAAACAGAGAGAGGTACATGGAGCGTGTGCTCTTGGTCTCTCTGTCCAGGAACTAGTGTGATGCACACACAGCTGCAGTGTCAAAGTTGAACCTGTATCCTGGTCTGGCCTAAAACACATATTCTGCCTGATTACTGAAATGCACACGTCCGTGTATTAGTACTAATCCCTTAACCTCTCTTTTTATGATGTCCAAGATATGGCAACAAAATTTACAGTATGTGGATCTAAACTTAATAGTCCATCTATTGTATGATGCAATGCCAGTACTAGTTAAGTCGTTTTTTGAGGTATCTGTACTTTACTTTACTATTTATATATTTTTTTACTTTAATTTCACTACATTCCTAAAGAAAAGTATGTACTTTTTACTCCATAAATTTTTCCTAACACCCAAGTACTCTTTACATTTTGAACGCTTAGCAGGACAGGAAAATGGTCCAATTCACACACTTATGAAGAGAACATCCCTGGTCATCTACTGCCTCTGATCTGGTAGACTCACTAAACATAAATGCTTTCTTGTAAATTATGTCTGAGTGTTGGAGTGTTCCCCTGGCTATCCGTAAATAAAATAAAAATGATGCCATCTGGTTTGCTTAAAATAAAGATTTTGAAATTATTTATAGTTTTACTTTTGATACTTAAGTATATTTTAGCAATATCATTTACTTTTGAGTATACTTAAAACCAAATACTTTTAGACTTTTGCTCAAGTAGTATTTTACTCTGTGACTCACTTTTCCTTGAGTCATTTTCTATTAAGGTATCTTTGCTTTTACTCAAGTATGACAATTGGGTAATTTTTCCATCACTGTGCAACACAATCCAATGTAGAGCTGCAGTATTCCAACATCCTTCATGCTTGATTGTCTTTTCCTGTCTATTTGAATGTTACTGTTGTGTTTGGTAAGATGTGGGAATGCTTTCCTGCTCTGTGAGAGCTGCTGCTTAGTGGACTGTCTGAGGATGTCTCACTTTATGTTGTCAGAGGGCATGAGAAACACAAAGCCTTTTCAGGCAGATGGAACTGAACAATCACGACTATTACTGTAGATGTCATAATCACACTGCACGCTTCACTGCTAACAAGGCCTGCTGCCTACTTATCTCTTTTCCACTTCTCTTCTCCCCCTCTTTTCTCATTTCTGAGGACCACTCAGCGTTAGAGGCCCACCTCCCCATCTCTCTCTCCCTTCATTCTCCCACCTTCCACCTTCCTCTCTCCCTATTCCTCCATTCCCCCTGTACCTTTCACTCCTTCCCCTCATTCCTCTCAACCTATTCCTCCATGCCCCATCCCTCTCTCCAGCCATTCCACTTTACTTTTCCTCCCTCTATCCCTCCATCCTTACGTCCCTCTCTCCTTACTCAAATCTTCTACCCATACTTCTTTCTCCCTCCTTCCCTCTCTGTCCCTCCTTCCTTCCTTCCTTCCCTCCCTCCCTCCATCCCCCCTCCCTCCCAGGTCATGATGAGTCATCCCATGGCAGTGTGATTCATGCTGCTCTGGGCTCCTATCTCCCAGGAGAAATTAACAGCCATTTTAATCGTGCCGACGACTCCAATTCATTACCTCTCTCTCTGTCTCTCTGTCATCTCTCTGTCTCTCTGTCTCTCTGTTTCTCTCTCGTCTCTCTCTCTCTCTCTCTCTCTCTCTCTCTCTCTCTCTCTCTCTCTCTCTCTCTCTCTCTCTCTCTCTCTCTCTCTCTCTCTCTCTCTCTCTCTCTCTCTCTCTCTCTCTCCCTGCTCCTCTGTCTCTCTCTCTGTCTCTCTCGTCTCTCTGTCTCTCTCTGTTCTCTGCTCTCTCTCTCTCTCTCTCTCGTCTCTCTCTCCATCTCTCTGTCTCTATTTCTCTCTCGCTCTCTCTCTCTCTCTCCCACACAATCTCCCGCTCAGGTGTCAAACGGCACTTAACATCGCTGCCAATCACCCAGATTCAGAGGAGAGCTGAAGGAGAGAGAGGGCGAAAAGAAGAGGAAAGAGAGGGAGAAAGAGAGGGAGAAGAGAGGGAGAAAGAGAGGGCGAAAGAGAGGGAGAAAGAGAGGGAGAAAGAGAGGGAGAAAGAGAGGGAGAGATAAAAAGAGCACACACCTATATGTCCGTTCTCTACTACCACATCCACTGTCTCCTCCTCTCCTCCTCCCCCTCCTCCCCCTCCTCCTCCTCCTCCTCCTCCTCCCTTCATCCCCGTTATTCCTTACCTCTTCCTCCCCCATTCATATAACAAATTTTGACTCCATCACTCTTTCACTCCCATCCTCCTATTCTACTACTCCTTCCATCTCTTTACCATCCCATCTTCTTTTGGCACTGCTACAGTAGTCTGCCAGACCCATGGAGGTTGAGCTTCACACAGAGGATTGCCATCACTGTTCTTTGCAATCAAAACGCTCACAAAATGTCCGCCATCTCTCTCCC
>NW_019943200.1:107890-117767 GCF_002910315.2 Salvelinus sp. IW2-2015 | reverse complement strand
GAGAGAGTAGAGAGAGGGACGGGAGAAAAAAGCACCCCACCCCAACCCAAAAAAAAACAACCACCAACCCCCGCCCCCCCCATCCCCCCACCAAACCCCCCAACCCAACAACCCAAAAACAGAGGAGAGAGAGAGAGAAGAGAAGAGCGGAGGGAGAGAGAGAGAGAGAGAGAGAGGAGAGAGAGAGAGAGTTAGAGGGGAGAGAGGAGAGAGAGAAAGAGCGGAGGGAGAGAGAGAGGAGAGAGAGAAGAGAGAGAGAGAGAGAGAGAGGGAGAGAAGGGAGAGGGGAGAGAGAGAGGTTCAAGCAGGGCAGAGAGGATGGAGAGATGGAGAGGGAGACAGAGAGATCCGACTAACACACACCAATTAAAACACAGACACTAAACACATACACACAGACACACAGACCTCCCTCTACCCTCTATCACCCCTCTCCTTTTCTCACTCTTCCACACCAGGGTTAAGTCCAGGATGAGAACATCAGCTGTATGCTTGGTAATTATCCAAACACTATCATTCATTATAAAGTTCTGAGAATGAAAAAGAAAGCCGGGAAACAATCATAGACCTGACCGGTTACAGGAACGACCTATCAGCGAAAGTGTGAGTGTACTTAGAGTTGTTTACAGTAGGTCAGACAGGGACATGTGACTGGGAGGTAAGGTGGCTGCTGGGAGGAAAGGGGGGCCGGGGCACAGTGTTAAGTTGTCCTGTTGGCTGCTGGGAGAAGAGGAGAAGGTACAGGCTGTAATTGGCTGTTGATGTTCCACTGGAGAGGCTTTCTCTACCCTGCCGCTACCTTCCTCACATACACACTACACTCTGGACTGGACTCCAGCCCTCCCCTCCGTCTACCTCTCTCCATCTTTCCCTCTAGCACTCCACATCTTCTTTTGTAATGTGGCAAATCACAGAAAGATGTGAAACTAAGCTCTGATCAGGTTATTCCCCTGTCTCACACACACTACCCTCTCAGTGGGATTCCTAAAACACAGATCAGTGTTTAAACGTTTTGCAGTGATGGAGAGCGGTGTGTGTGTAGTACAGAGGGAACATAAATGGCTGTGCAGTGGAATTCCAAGGTGCGTGGTGGTTGACAGCAGGCAGGCAGGCAGGCAGGCAGGCAGGCAGGCAGGCAGGCAGGCAGGCAGGCAGGCAGGCAGGCAGGCAGGCAGGCAGGCAGGCTTCATGGTAATGTGATTAAGTCCTTTCTGTGGTTAATTAGCCCCTCCAGCTGCTGCAGACACAGACGAGGTAAACAACTAGAGTCACTAACGATCAAAGGCACCGCACCACGCCTGCACCTGGGAGACAATCACACACCACACACACACACACACACACACACACACACACACACCACACACACACACACACACACACACACACACACACACACACACACACACACACACACACACACACACACACACACACACCACACACACACACACACACCACACACACACACACACACACACACACACACCACACACAACACACGCGGGATGCTCCACTACTCCACAACTCAGACACTAAACACACACACACAACTCTCCTCTGATCACCTAATCAAAAACATTTGTTTCCCAAAGTGTGGGTGGAGCCACTGGTGAGACATTCCCTTTGGGTCGTTTCTTACACCAGAAGAATTGTTTTGCATAAAAGAAAACTTTCAAAAGATGTTAGCTAGTGGGATCCCAAAAATAAAAATACACTGCAGCTCAATGCTCAGAGGGGACGGTTACAGAACATTTCTGACGGACACATCTTCAGGAGGTTTAAAGAAGCCAAAGAAAAAAATACGATGAAGAAATCAGCGTAATTATACATTTTTTATATTAAAAGATACCAATCAACTCCATTTCTATACCACTATATACCGTGAGGAAGTAGAATGTATTGATGCAGCATCATAAAGAGGAACCCCAGCTAAGCCCATGTCGTGGGGCGTTCAGCGCTAAGCCCTGGTCGTGGGGCATTCCAGCGCTAAGCCCTGGTCGTGGGGGCATATCAGCGCTAGCCCTGTCGTGGGGCGTTCAGCGCAAAGCCCTGTCGTGGGTCGGCGCTCAGCGCTAAGCCCTGGTCATGGCGTTCAGCGCTAAGCCCTCTGGTCGTGGCTTCCAGCGCTAAGCCCTGGTCATGGGGCGTTCAGCGCTAAGCCCTGGTCGTGGCGGCGTTCAGCGCAAAGCCCTGCGTCGTGGGCGGTTCAGCGCTAAGCCCTGGTCGTGGGGACATTCGTGCTAAAGCCCTGGTTGTGGGGCATTCAGCGCTAAGCCCTGGTCGTGGGCAGTTCACGCTAAGCCTGTCGTGGGGCCGTTCCAGACGCTAAGCCCTTGGTCGTGGGGCAATTGCAGCCGCTAAGCCATCGTCGTGGGGCGTTCAGCGCTAAGCCCTGGTCGTAGGGCCGTTCTCAGCGCTAAGCCCTGGTCGGTGGGGCATTCAGCACATAAGCCCTGGTCGTGAGGGGCAGTTCAGGCCGCTAAGACCTGGTCGGGGGCATTCAGCGCTAGGCCCGGTCGTGGGGAGCATTCAGCGCTTAAGCCCTGGTCGTGGGGGCATTCAGCGCTAAAGCCCCTGGGTCTGTGGGGGCATTCAGCGCTAAGCCCGGTCGTGTGGGGCATTCAGCGCTAAGCCCTGGTCGTGGGGCGTTCAGCGCTAAGCCTGGTCGTGGGCAATTCAGCGCTAACCCTGGTCGTGGGGCGTTCAGCGCTAAGCCCTGGTCGGGGGGCCGTTCGCGCTAAGCCTGGTCTGGGGCATTCAGCACTAAGCCCTGGTCGTGGGGCATTCAGCGCTAAGCCCTGGTCGTGGGGCATTCAGCGCTAAGCCCTGGTCGTGGGGCATTCAGCGCTAAAGCCCTGGTCGTGGGGGCGTTCAGCGCTAAGCCCTGGTCGTGGGGGCATTCAGCGCTAAGCCCTGGTCGTGGGGCATTCCAGCGCTGACCCTGGTCGTGGGGGCATTCAGCGCTAAGCCCTGGTCGTGGGGGCATTCAGCGCTAACCCTGGTCGTGGGGGCATCACGCTAAGCCCTGCGGGTCGTGGGGCATTCAGCGCTAAGCCCTGGTCGCGGGTCGGTTCAGCGCTAAGGCCCTGGCGGTGGGGGCATTCAGCGCTAAGCCCTGGTCCGCGGGGTGCGGTTTCAGCGCTAACTGACAGCGCAGTAGTACTAACAATAAAGCACATTTCTAAATTAAACCCTATTTCCCTTTTTAGTTCTCTACTTCTGATTAAAGCTCCATAGACCTCTGCAGGACCTGGTCAACAGTAGCTTTCTCCTACTTCTGATTAGAGCTCCATAGACCTCTGCAGGACTCTGGTCAACAGTAGTTCTCTACTTCTGATTAGAGCTCCATAGACCTCTGCAGGCTCTGGGTCAACAGTAGTTCGTCTACTTCTGATTAGGAGCTCCATAGACCTCTGCAGGAATCTGGTCAACAGTAGTTCTCTATTCTGATTAGAGCCCATAGACCTCTGCAGGACTCTGGTCAACAGTCAAAAATCAAATTTTATTTGTTCACATACACATGGTTAGCAGGTGTTAATGCGTGTGTAGCGAAATGCTTGTTGCTTCTAGTTCCGACAAATGCCAGTAATAACCAACGGAGTAATCTAAACCTAACAATTCCACAACTATTACCTTATTACACACAAGTGTTAAAGGATAAAGAATATGTACATAAAGTATATGAATGAGGGATGGTACAAGAACGGCATAGGTCAAGATGCAGTAGATGGTATCGGTGTACAGTATATAACATATGAGTAATGTAGGGTATGTAAACATAAAAGTGCATAGTTAAAGTGGCTAGTGATACATGTACAGTAATCCCTCGTTTATCGCGCGGGGGTTACGTTCCGAAAAATGACAGCGATAAGTGAAACCGCGAAATAGATTATATATTTTTTTTACAATTAGCAACTATTACATGTATACAAATACAGTGACTCACGTGTAGGCCGTTTCGTCGACATTATGGGTTTAGGAGATGTTCGAAATACAAGATTAATTTGGCCAACTTAATGTAAATTTGCCAAGCTGTTTATGTACGTACACATAACTGCACGAGACGACAAAATGATAGCACAATTCGTAGCATGTTTTGATACAAAGAAGCGGGAGTGACGTTTTTTAGCGAATCACAGAATGCAGAGCCACAATGCACCAAAAAAAAAAAAATAATGCATTATGAAAATCCGCGAAATAGCGAGAATCCGCCATAAGTGAACCGCGAAGTGGCGAGGGATCACTGTATTACATAAAGAGGCAAGATGCAGTAGGATGATATAGGTACAGTATATACATATACATTATATTAAGTGGCATTGTTTAAAAGTGGCTAGTGATACATTTTTGATCAATTTCCATTATTAAAGTGAGCTGGAGTTGAGTCAGTATGTTGGCAGCAGCCACTCGATGTTAGTGGTGGCGGTTTAACAGTCTGATGGCCCTTGAGATAGAAGCTATTTTTCAGTCTCGTCCCTGCTTTGATGCACCTGTACTGAGCTCGCCTTCTGGATGATGGCGGGGTGAACAGCAGTGGCTCGAGTGGTTGTTGTCCTTGATGATCTTATGGCCTCTGTAAGCTGGAAGCTGGAAGCTGGAAGCAACTAAAATGGAGTCGTGGTCCAGCTTTTCCGAAGGAGGGCGGGGGAGGGCCTTATATGCGTCGGGGAAGTTAGAATAACAATGATCCAGGGTTTTACCAGCCCTGGTTGCGCAATCGATATCCAATCGATATATATCGATATGCTGCAGGACTTGGTCAACAGTAGTGCTCTAGACCTCTGCAAGACTCTGGTCAACAGTAGTGTCTAGACCTCTGCAGGACTCTGGTCAACAGTAGTGCTCTAGACCTCTGCAAGACTCTGGTCAACAGTAGTGCTCTAGACCTCTGCAAGACTCTGGTCAACAGTAGTGCTCTAGACCTCTGCAGGACTCTGGTCAACAGTAGTGCTCTAGACCTCTGCAGACTCTGGTCAACAGTAGTGCTCTAGACCTCTGCAGGACTCTGGTCAACAGTAGTGCCTCTAGACCTCTGCAGGACTCTGGTCAACAGTAGTGCTCTATATGGGAATATGGTTGTCAGTAATAGTTTTATTCCAATAAAGAGAAAAGCCAAGGTCACACAGTGAACTCCCCCCATCAGAAGATCACAAAGACTGGCTGGAGAGTGCATATATCCTCATAGCTATTTTTACCCTCAAATTAAAATCTATGACATGTTGAAATGACTGCAGTGTGGCAGGAGGGGTATTCAAAATAGACACTAATGACGCTTATTAATGGCCTGAATGAAGTCTTGACAGGTCGTGTGTCATTTGGCGAGCAATGCTCCACTGGCATAATTGGCTAATGTAAGTGGGTATAATTATATATATTATAACCCGTCTTATGGTATTTTGGCAGACTATGAAGGAGCCAGGCAGTTCGGAGCACCAGAGAATGAGAGAGAGAGAGGAGAGGAGAAGAGAGAGAGAGGACGAGAGGGACGAGACGAGAGAGGAGAGAGAGAGAGGAAGAAGAGAGAGAGGAGAGAGAGGACGAGAGAGAAAGAAGAGAGAGATGAGAGAGAGAGAGAAAGAAGAGAGGAGGAGAGAGGAGAGAGAGAGAGGAGAGAGAAGAGAGGAGAAGAGAGAGAGAGAAGAGAGAGAGAGAGAGAGAGAGAGAGGAGGAGAAGAGGAGCGAGAGAGAGAGAGAGAGAGAGAAGAGAGAGAGAGAGAGAGGAGAGAGGAGAAGAAGAGAGAGAGAGAGAAAGAGAGAGAGAAGAGCAGAGAGAAAGAAGAGAGAGAAGAGAGAAGAGAGAGAGAGAGAGAGAGAGAGAAGAGAGAGAGAGAGAGAGAGAGAAAGAGAGAGAGAGAGAGAGAGAGAGAGGGAGGTTTTGGGACCAGTGTGTGTGTCAGTGTGTGTGTAATAGGGGCCTACTTCCACACCTAGACGTGGTCCTGGAGATGCATGTGTGAGACAACAGCACCAAACAGTGGTCAAACAGGACGCATGCGAATAATTCAACCACAGAACAGTAGTCAGATAGCATTTCCTTCAACCACAGAACAGTAGTCAGTAGCATTTTCCTTCAACCACAGAACAGTGTCAGTAGCATTTTCCTTCAACCACAGAACAGTAGTCAGTAGCATTTTCCTTCAACCACAGAACAGTAGCAGTAGCATTTTCCTTCAACCCACCAGAACAGTAGCCAGTAGCATTTCCCTTCAACCACAGAAACAGTAGTCAGTAGCATTTCCTCAACCACAGAACAGTAGTCAGTAGCATTTTCCTTCAACCACAGAACAGTAGTCAGTAGCATTTTCCTTCAACCACAGAACAGTAGCAGTTTAGCATTTTCCTCAACCAAGCACAGTAGCCAGTAGCATTTCCTTCAACCACAGAACAGTAGTCAGTAGCATTTTCCTTCAACCACAGAATAGTAGTAGTCAGTAGCATTTTCTACCACAGAACAGTAGTCAGTAGCATTTTCCTTCAACCACAGAACAGTAGTCAGTAGTAGCATTTTCCTTCAACCAACAGAACAGTAGTCAGTAGCATTTTCCTTCAACCACAGGGTGTAGAGGGTTATATATCCTCATAGTTCTGTTCGCTCAGTTAGTTGGAGTTTTGTTTGATGATTCCTGTATGGGCCACATATACTGAAAATATGTATCAACAGTAAGTTGCTTTGGATACAAGTGTGTCTACTAGTCTAGTCATCACCAGAGTGTGTGGAGCGCAGGAATATTCCATAGAGATCACATATCAAATGATGATGGTGAATATTAGCCACACACACGTCACAGCACAGAGCACCAGTTAGGACAGCGACTGTATGATGCGGGCAGAGAGACAGGCAGGCAGGGACAGCTAAAGGGGCCTTGTTTAACTGTCTTTCTGGATGTTGGCTAATTGGACAGCCAACGGTAAAGCTCTTCATTACTCTGTAAACCCCCCCTGTCTCCCTGCTCAAACCATCCCCCTATCACATCCCAATCCCCATTCCCATCCTAGCACCCAGCGCAGGACCTCGGAACAGAGGAATGGTTTCACACGAAAGGTGGGGAGGAAAGGAGGGGAGAAGGAGAGAGAGAAAAGGGTAACTTATGCTCAGTGGAATTACCAAAACACTTAGTAATTAAATCCAAATTGACATTCTGTAATTAGCCCCTTAATTAGGAGCAATTAACACAATTAGCCAGCGGTCTCTGCTAATTGTTTAATTAGTATAAGCAAAGTTATTGTGTGTCTGAGGGAGGCATGTAAAAGAACAAATGTTAATCTGTCTTTCTTTTCAACAGCCGCCTTCCTCTCTCTCTCTCTCTCTCTCTCTTCGCTCTCTCTCTCTCTCTCTCTCCCTCTCTTCCTCTCCTCTCTCTCTCTTCCCCCCCTCTCCCCTCTCAAGCAGGAGTCAGTAATTAGCTAAAAGGCTTATCAGGGATATCATCAGTGTGCTGGCCGAGGGCCCATTTTGGGCACGTTTCCTCGACGGCAGAGATCGGTGTTTTAAGGGCGACTGTTGGGAGTGTCCCCGCTCCTATTTGTTCAGAATATAGATGCTGATGTGGATTAAATACAATCATAAAAGACAGGCGGAGCGGAGATGAATCCTTAAAGACCTCACAGTCATCTAAGATGTTCCTTCATTAAGGAAGTCTAATTCAGGGTGCCATGTAGTCGACCTAGAGGATGAGGAGAGGAGAGGAGAGGAGAGGAGAGGAGAGGAGAGGACGAGGGAGAGGAGAGGAGAGGAGAGGAGAGGAGAGGAGAGAGAGGAGAGGAGAGGAGAGGAGAGGAGAGGAGAGGAGATAGAGATGTTGGAGGAAGTGGATGTCATGTTAGCTAAAGGCTAAACGATCTTGGTATGGAGGGCCGGAGTTCCCTTTCTAGAGCTATCTATGTATAGAGAGAGACAGACATATAGATACTCCACAGATTACTACTCTAACTGTCTCCCTCTGACCTGCCCAACCTTCCACACCAACACTCTCTTTCTCTCCATCTTAACCATCTCTCAATCCCTCCATCGCTCCATTACCAGTAATCTCCCAGCCATCAAAGCCAGAAGTCCCTGGTCTGTGTGTGGATCCAGTCCCCTGTATGGAGTTGTTGAATTAAGTATTCAGACCCTTTGCTATGAGACTTGAAATTGAGCTCAGATGCATCCTGTTTCCATTGATCATCCTTGAGATGTTTCTCCAACTTGATTGGAGTCCACCTGTGGTAAATTAATTTGATTGGACATGATTTGGAAAGGCACACACCTGTCTATATACGGTCCCACAGTTAACAGTGCATGTCAGAGCAAAAACCAAGCCATGAGGTTGAAGGAATTGTCCTTAGAGCTCCAAAACAGGATAATGTCGAGGCACAGATCTGGGGAAGGGTACCAAAACCTCTCTTCAGCATTGAAGGTCCCCAGTGGCCTCGATCATTCTTAAATGGAAAAAGTCTGAAACCACCAAGACTCTTCCGAGAGCTGGCCGCCCGGCCAAACTCAGCAATCGGGGAATAAGGGCCTTGGTCAGGGATGTGACCAAGAATCCGATCGTCACTCTGACAGAGCTCCAGAGTTCCTTGTCCTTCCAGAAGGACAACCATCTCTGCAGCACTCCACCAATAAGGCCTTTATGGTCGAGTGGCCAGACGGAAGCCACTCAGTAAAAGGTACATGATAGCCCGCTTGGAGTTTGCCAAAAGGCACCTAAAGACTCAGAACATGAGAAACAAAATTCTCTGGTCTGATGAAACCAAGATTGAACTCTTTGGTCTGAATGCCAAGTGTCACTTCTGAAGGAAACCTGGAAACATCCCTACGGTGAAGCATGGTGGTGGCAAAATCATGCTGTGGTGATGTTTTTAAGCGGCAGGGACTGGGAGACTAGTCAGGATCGAGGGAAAGATGAACGGAGCAAAGTACAGAGAGATCCTTGATGAAAACCTGCTCCAGAGTGCACAGGACCTAACAAGCATTTCGCTACACCCGCAATAACATCAGCTAAACATGTGTATGTGACAAATAACATTTGATTTGATTTAACCTCAGACTAGGGTGAAGGTTCACCTTCCAATAGGACAACAACCCTAAGCACACAGCCAAGACAACGCAGGAGTGGCTTCGGGACAAGTCTCTGAATGTCCTTGAGTGGCCCAGCCAGAGCCCAGATTTGAACCCGATAGAACATCTCTGGAGAGACCTGAAAATAGCTGTGCAGCAACGCTCCCCATCCAACCTGACAGAGTTTGAGAGGATCTGCAGAGAAGAATGGGAGAAACTCCCCAAATACAGGTGTCCCAAGCTTGTAGCGTCATACCCAAGAAGACTCAATGCTGTAATCACTGCCAAAGGTGCTTCAACAAAGTACTGAGTAAAGGATCTGAAAAAACTTATGTAAATGTGATATTTCAGTTTTTTTTTTTAAATATAAATTAGCAAACATTCCAAAATCCTCTTTTTGGCTTGTCATTATGGGGTATTGTGTGTAGATTGATTGATGAGGGGGGAAACTATTTCATCCATTTTGGAATAAAGGCTGTAACGTAACAAAATGTGGAAAAAGTTAAGGTGTCTGAATACTTTCCAATGCACTGTACACCATCCCTCCCACACCTACTCTCCGAACGCAGATAAGTGTGAGTGTGTGTGTGTGTGGTGTGTGTGTGTTGTGTGTTGTGTGTTGTGTGTGTGGTGTGTGTGTGTGTGTGTGTGTTGTGTGTGTGTGTGTGTGTGTGTGTTGTGTGTGTGGTGTGTGTGTGTGTGTGTGTGTGTGTGTGTGTGCGTTGCGTGCTGCGTGCGTGCGTGCGTGTGGTCCCTAGATTAGCCAGCATCCCAACAAAATATTTGCTGCCAGATGAGCCATCTCAGAATGCACCAGAACATGAAATTAACCCA
>NW_019943200.1:88455-104358 GCF_002910315.2 Salvelinus sp. IW2-2015 | reverse complement strand
GAGACACACCCACACCAACACATAAGGCACTTGATCATTATCATCCACCCAACCATATCGTTGGCTTAACACCTCCCTCCCTGGGCATTACACCCCTCTTATCTTTTTCCTTCTTTTTTTCTTTATAGTCATTGTTACCATCTCCTATTTCTCTTCTCTACTTCAACATGTGGAGGCAGTTAAGCTCTCTGCCGTACATACTTGTACGTGAGGCTTGCACAACCCACACCACACACACACACACACACACACACACACCACCACACACACACACACACACACCACACACACACACACACACACACACCAGCACACACACAACACACACACACACACAACACCACACACCACACACCACACCACACACACACACACACACACCACACTACCACACACACAGAGAGAGAGAGAGAGACTATATCCTAAGCTGTCTGTCTAGCCTTCAGCAGACACTTCTGCTCGCGATAAAATAAAGATGAACAACTCTTAATTCCCGCAGAATGGGCAAACACATTTTCAAAATGCCCACTCCTAGAAATCCAAACCAGCTTCCAATGGACTTCCTCTTAATATTAGCCTGCGGAAATATTCCTTTAAAGATAATCATCAGCAGTTCTCTAACCAGATGAAACTAGCTTGAATTCCTTTCCTTCTCTGCCTCTTTTGGTGGAGTTTTCACTCCCCAAAAGCTCTCTTATCTTACTTATCTCCTTCTGAATATTATCTCTACTCTTGCGTGCCATTCCATCTTTTCCTCCCAGTCTCAATGCGCTTTAAATAATCATTGATCTTCTAATCCCAATACCTCATTTTCTTGTGTTTCTCTTCTCTCTTTCTCTCTCTCTCTCTCTCTGCTTCGTTGGCTACATAAAATTCTCCCTCATGTTACCCAGAAAGTTGTCTTTTTTTTTTCATCTCTCTCTCTCTCTTCTCTCTACTCTCTGCGTCTCTCGCTCAATCTGCTAATGCCCCCCAGCACCCCCTTTCGGTGTGTCCCCAATCCATCTCTCTCTTCTTCTCTCTCTCTCCTCTGCCCTCTCTTCTCTCTCTGCTCCGTTCTTTCGTCTTCTTTACTCTCTTCCGTACTCATGCGTCATCTTTACTTATAACATTTGTAACTCTCTCCTCTGCGTAACGCGTCTTTTTAGTGCTCTTCGTACTGCTATTCTCTCTTCTACTCTCTGCCATTCTGCCTTCTCCCGGCACCCTACTCCTTCTCTCCTGTGGTGTTTTAGTATTGGTGCTTCTGCTCCTGCAGACCCGTCCCTGCTCTCTCTTGCTTCTTTGCTTACTGTCATATTTTTGGTTGCTGCTCGTCCATCAATCTCATCTTCCTCTCGATGCTCCGAACTGCCTGGCTCTTCATAGTCCTGCCAAAATACCATAAGACGGGTTATTGTTGAGCTGCAATATATACATATAAATCTCCATAACCGCGAGACTCTTAGCATCTTAAACACTAGGCCCTAAATCCTTAGTGACACAGCTAAACCAACCGGTTATCGACCTAGTTGGGTGAAAGTCTAGATTCGAAGAATATATACACTCGCCCAACCCAGACAACCCATGACAGCGTCTAGAGCCCCCGTTCATCCGCACCCTTGGCATTCCCCATGGCCTTTACATATGAAACTCACTTTTATTCAGCTTCGTCACTCTTTCTCCCTAGTGTCTTAGCTTTTGAATACCCTCCCTCCCTCTGCCTCCCTGCTCAGTCATTTCAACATGCCTCCATTAGATTTCTCCTTCTCCCTCTCCTCTCCTCTCCTCTCCTCTCCTCTCCTCTCCTCTCCTCTCCTCTCCTCCTCTCCTCTCCTCTCCTCATTCTCACATTTAGGAGCTTTATTCTATCTCGTCCTCTCAAAATCACTTAGATAGCCTATGTATGTCCTGCCATACTTCCACTCACTTTCCTCTTCCCCATCAGTCTCCTCCTCCCTACGTCCCTCCAAGTTCATCTCTTATCTCCATAACCCCTACCCCTCGTTGTGCCTCACATACACCTCTCTCCTCTAACCCGCTTGAGGTGCTTTCCGTCCGTGACCTGCTTCCTAACACTGCACCTGCTCGTTACCTCCTTCGGTCTCCTTTCATCCCTTCTTCTCCCCGTGTGTGAAAACCTCTTAGACAGGCTTATTCAATTTTAGGCCTTTTGATCTTAAATGTTTAAGCTAAGGAAACACGCATTTTTTCTGCCGTGTCCAACATTAAGGGATCAGTAATTGGTGATGCGTGTGCCTGTGTGTGTGTGTGTGTGTACTACTGTTTTTACCAGAGGATTGCTGCTTGTTCAGTGTGTGAGTGTGTGTGTGTGTGTGCGATGTCGTGCTGGTGCTGATGGGTTTGCGTGATGCTAGTGCCTGTGCACTGTACTGGCTTGTGCGTAGCGCCAGATCGCTGGCAGCGTGCATGTGCGTGTGCTGTCGAGCCGTGCACTAGTGCTCGGTTTGAGCCCAGTGCATGATGGGCCCGCTAGGCCTGCCTTCGCAACGGGTCGCAATGAGAAGTAGGCCCCAAGTGACATCTTGAGGGGTGGGACATGAGGTTGAGCCTCATTGCAAGATATGACATCTAAAATGTGCAGCCGAGTGCTGAATGTTGATTGACAGATCAGTGGGTCACCTGCGCGTAATCTGGTAATTGAGCCCTATGGTGTGAAAGAGCGCGCGGTTTGTACTCATGTACATTTTGGCTATTTTATAGTAATCTCACATCACCACATCACCAAACCTCGATCTCGACACCCACAGGAAGAGCGACTTTGCCCAACGACGTATCTAACAAACGGAGAACGCCACACCACAACACACACACACACTCTACACATGCTTCGACACACGGAGTCTACATTCGCACACCACGACAGATCCTTACAACGAACGCCACACACACACCACACACACACACAACACAACACACACATCCGATTACATCAACTGACTCCTCCTTGAGCGCTATGGATGTGCTGCTTGGACATAGAGGGACAAATAGGAAGTCCCTGAAGGCATGGTTCCCCAAAGGGTCAGCCATCGTTCACATTGGAGACGGTTAGGACGCGAGGAGGAGGGAGTCTTAGCAGGACCATTCAAGACCGGGGGTGGTCATAGCAGCGGGGCTCTATATTAGTCATGGTGGCAACTGGTACTAAGATTCGACCTCACTATGATTCTTTTATAGAACACATCGACCCCATCGAGCCACTGTGAGCCACAGCGAAGTTCACTAGAATTCCACTATATTCCTGTGACATAATTTCCTCAAATGATATGAGCTTCGAGATAGGTAGTATCGCCCAGGATAGTACAGGTATCCCCTTGCCAGCACCAGGGGCGCTTACGCGGACGTGGTTCTACCAGAACCAGCTGCGCAGAGATCAGTTTGTTACTATAGTTCCTAAAGCGAAATATGCGGCCAGGGGCTACCCGTGTCAACGAAACCATACTCCAAAGGGCCCGTTTACCAATTCCCAGAACCAGACCCCAGCGCGGTTACCAGCTCTTCTTCAGGGAAAAGCATGGACCAGACGACTCCATTAGTTGCCCTTCCAGCTTCCAGGCGTGCCAGTACCAGTCTTTACACAGAAGCAAGAGCCCCCAGTAAAGATCATCAAGTGGACAACAGTTCCAGAAACAGACAAACCCCAGCCGAGCTACTCAGGTTCAGCAGCACCTAGCAGGGTTATAGTTCCATGGTTACACGCTCCACACGGCCTATCATCCAGAGAGGGCTACCAGTTCCAGAAAACAACCCAGGGTACGCAGTGTTCCAGAAGCGTGACAGCGAGGGGTATTGCTTATCCAAGAACAGACCAGAGCACGTACCCGTTGTTCAGAAACAGACCAGGAGAGAGGCTGTAATAGAGTATCCAGAACAATGACGCACTTCTGTTATCACAATACGGCTTCCCAGACAGAGTCGAGACTGGTAAACAGGTGTTCCCCAGTAATTCCAGGCAACACGATCAGAGGCTATAAACAGTTCCCAGAACAGACCTCCGAGGTGGGCTGCCCGCTGAACTAGAGTGACCAACAGTGTAAGACAGAACCATCTTGACTGCGACGTGATCCAAGACTTATCTGTATGGAAACCATACATCGGAGTAATTGCGTGGATGCTGAATAAATATGAATTAAGCCAGTTTCAGCGTGTCTGAGGCATGAGGCCTGACTTCAAGAGCTACCACAACTTTCTCTGGCCTTATACCTCTACCCTCTCATCTCAATCGCTTAATATTAATAATGCTCTCTGAGTCTGACTTAGCTACTCAGGTTCTATCAATTGAACTGCTAGAGTGACCCATCGTGAGATAATCTTAGGTCGTGATCCTGTCATCGTGATGACTGTGCTCACTTACCACTCTCGTGTGTGTTGTGAAATAACAGGCTCCTTGAGTGCTGCCTAATATTATAATGAAGTAATTTTCAATCCAAAAAAGGGGCCCCATTTAAATTTCCTCGTGCTAATTAGTGCTTCTCGTCTGCTCGCCAAACTACAATTGTACACCTTTTTGCGATAATCCTGCCCCTCAATATTCTTACACCGAGGACTCGTCTCCTGTATGCTATTCTGTACACACCGCAAACCCTGATTTTTCATCTTAGCATAGTCTCTCTCCCTCAGTAATATATATGTGTTGGTATATGGTTTTACTTGGATGCATGGCCTGTGTCTTGTCGGTGAAACAGCTTTCCGCTAGTTTGCCGAGACGGGCTAGTAGAATAACACCTCTTCGACTTTCGGTGTGTGTGTCGTCCGGGTCTATTAAATGTGGTTGTATTGTGATGTGAGAACTTGCGTGTGTGTGAGAGCGAGACTTTGTGCGTTGGCGTTGCGTTCAGTTTCTGTCAGTGTACGTGTCGCATGTGCAGTTATGTGCTGGGTTCAACGTACATTTAAAAACCAGCTTGCGCAAATTTACATTTAAGTTGGCCAAATTATCTTGGTAATTCGAACCATCCTCATTAAACCCATAATGTCGACGAAACGCACTACAGCGTGGGTGTAGGTGCATGCATGTTGTAGTTGCTGTGCCAGCGCGTGTCGTACGTTAAGTATGTGTTGGTGTGTGGTGTGTGTGTGTGTGTGTGCGTGCGTGCGTGCGTGGTGTGGTCTGTGTGTGTGTGTGTGTGTGTCTGTGTGCGTCCGTGTGATCCCTAGCTTTATCTCAGTGCTGTGCCACAGAGGAGAGAAGAGAAACTTTTCTTATTAACGGAGCGAGGGAGAATAGCAGGCGGCTAAGTTCTCTGTCTTACTCTATTCTCTGTCTCTGTCTCTGTCTCTGCTCAGCGGTTAGGCCCACTCCCAGGGGTATAGTGGGTCTTCTGTAACTCTGACTGAAGTTCACAAGGGTTAGGTAGTATACTTAGGAGGAGGGGAGGGGGGAGGAGGGGGGGGGTTAAGTAGGATTGGAACAGTGTCAGTTTTAGAAGAGAACTTTAAAGCTCCCTGTACCAGAGTGATGGAGGACGACGCCGTCGTGACGTTATCTACAAGTCTCTGGGAACCGGAGAAGAGAAGAAGAGAAGTGTCGAAATGAGAAGTGCTGTAGGCTGTATAATTCTGCTAGGTTTGGGGGCTGTAAAAGTTCAGCGACCTTCAGTCAGCTCACTGAAACAAACAGACGCAGCTCTGGCTCACATCCTCACCATGAAATAGAACAAATGAAAGAGGATTTCATCTCTTGTCGGACGGGTGAATGGATGGATGGATGAATGGATGAATGGGTGGATGGATGGGTGGATGGAAGGACAAACAGTAATAATAATAACAAATAGACAAATATATGTTTAAAGCTTAGGATAGATTGTATTGTGCATGTCGGGGTGATAGTGACTGTGTGATCCTCACGGCCCATTGGTCGTCAAGGACATCCAGTCCAACGCTAGCTCCTTCTACAAAACAGTCTGAGGACCATGGCAGGACTTCCTTTCTAGTCTTTTCTGATCTATGCAGTGCCCAGGATGTATAAGGATAGGGGTCAATCTGTAATTTGCTGCTGGTCTGCAATCATGATTGGCTCTGCAACGGGTGGCTCTCGGCATGAGAGAGATGGGGGTGGAGATAGGGGAACAGAGAGAGGAGTGAAAGAATGAGAGTGTAAAAGAGAAGTAAAGAGAGACTGATTCGGGTGAGAAAGAGACATGTCAAAAAGGCTGTGATAGGAACAAAGCCTACTGTGTTCAGCATTAGGTCTCTGTCACTCCAAGGTAAGCACTGGGCATGGCAGGATCAGTCTAAGCCTTATAGTGAGCAGACGTCAAACTCTATAAGTTCAAGTCACGGCAACTAAGTTGAAGTCTGTTAGAGCGGGACACATGTTCCCCATGTAGTGGACGGTATCTAGTCAAAGCTAGCTCACCTTCAGTACAATGATGTCACCTTCCCTGTAGTCTTCAATGTAGCCCATTCCTTAGGCGTGGTATGGAGAACTCAGAGTTCACCTAATACCCAAAGTGATACAGGTCACTCATGTCTTCTTATTCTCTTAACACGTAACTTCATTTACACTTCACATTAAAGCCCGATTCCTTCTTAAACCCTGCACCTTATTGGGGTAGGGTGATCTGTGTGTGGACCTTCTACTCCCCCTACTGGCCATCTGAGAGCAGGGCACCCTCCTGATCTCTGATAGAGGGGTTTCTCAACCCCCACTATACCAGGCACGAGCACCTGCCCCTTTTCCCTCCCACTCACCAAGTGCCCTTTTGAGTGGTGGTATAATCAAATCAAATCAAATATAGTTTTTATCGTTGTTGTTCTGAACCCACTGCCTGCTTGTGCCTTTCCCCCAGTCTGCCCGGTAAGGAGATTGCACGTGCCTGGTCTCCAAACATGCATGGCTTGAGATGCAGTCACCGGTTGAGTGTGTGTAGCAAGCTACCTAGTGTAAATATCAACAGTACTACCACAGTAGCAAAGCATTTGATTGACAATTGATTTACAACAACATCTATGATCAGCTGATAGCCTACCTTGTTTTCCACATGTCAATGATGTCTTTAGGAAGCACTGTAACCAGCTAGCTTACAATTTGTGAAGAGCGAGTGAGTTATTAATAAATAGTCAGCTCACTGAAACAATAAAACCCAATCATTAGCTGACTGGATCGGGCTGCTGTGAGAGGGCTCTATAGGGCTCGTTTTCCTCAATCTCTCTGTCTGTTACTCCATCAGGCAGCAGGTTGCAGGCCACAGCCTGGGAATACAGTTTGATCTGTGGTCCATAAAGATCCCCACAAGACTGAACCCAGTCAGCTCCTTGCCCCCTTCCCTTGCACCTCTCCTTATTCCTGCCACAGCTCTCTGAAACAAAAAGTGTGTGTGTGTGTGCGCGTGTTGGTGCGTATGTCCCAAGACTGAGCGATGTCAGCCCCCTGTGCTGCCTTCATTTACACCTCTCGCTGCCTTGTCTCTCCTCTCCTCCACACATGAGAAGAATGATCCCTCTCTCTGGGTGTTAATGGCAGGCACATTATTCATCTCTCCTGCCAATTTGGGCTCCTTTCAGAGATGAAGGCATGTGAAGTCAGAGAGGAGGATTAAATATTAAAAGAACAGACAGAGGTAAGGAAGGAGTGAAGAGAGAGATGCGACAAGGGGTCGTCAGAAAAGACTATTAAATATGTAGAGGAAGAAGGGTGGACAGAGGGAAGGGATGAAGAGAGATGTGACAAGGTGTGAGGAGTCAGAAAAGGACTATAAATATGTAGAGAAGAAGGTGGACAGAGAGGAAGGGAATGAAGAGAGATTGACAAAGGGTGGGGGTCAGAAAAGACTATTAAAATTGTAGAGGAAGAAGGGTGGACAGAGGGAAGGAATGAAGAGAGAGATGTGACAAGGTGTGAGGAGTCAGAAAAGACTATTAAATATGTAGAGGAAGAAGGGTGGACAGAGGGAAGGAATGAAAGAGAGATGTGACAAGGTGTGAGGAGTCAGAAAAGACTATTAAATATGTAGAGGAAGAAGGGTGGACAGAGGGAAGGAATGAAGAGAGAGATGTGACAAGGTGTGAGGAGTCAGAAAAGACTATTAAATATGTAGAGGAAGAAGGGTGGACAGAGGGAAGGAATGAAGGAGAGATGTTGACAAGGTGTGAGGAGTCAGAAAAGACTATTAAATATGTAGAGGAAGAAGGGTGGACAGAGGGAAGGAATGAAGAGAGAGATGTGACAAGGTGTGAGGAGTCAGAAAAGACTATTAAATATGTAGAGGAAGAAGGGTGGACAGAGGGAAGAATGAAGAGAGAGATGTGACAAGGTGTGAGGAGTCAGAAAAGACTATTAAATATGAGAGGAAGAAGGGTGGACAGAGGAAGGAATGAAGAGAGATGTGACAAGGTGTGAGGAGTCAGAAAAGACTATTAAATATGTAGAGGAAGAAGGGTGGACAGAGGGAAGGAATGAAGAGAGAGATGTGACAAGGTGTGAGGAGTCAGAAAAGACTATTAAATATGTAGAGAAGAAGGGTGGACAGAGGGAAGGAATGAAGAGAGATGTGACAAGGTGTGAGGAGTCAGAAAAGACTATTAAATATGTAGAGGAAGAAGGGTGGACAGAGGGAAGGAAGAGAAAAAAAGAAGGGGTGAAGAAAGAGAGGAAGCGACAGACACAGTGGAAGCCGTCACTGAGCATTCGTGACCTTATTAGATGAGAGGCCTGTTACCGCAGTGACACGACCCCCAGTGTGTCACAGCTCCACCTTTATTATTACCTTTCTGAGGCCTGCCATTGGACAGGGACAAAGTGCTCATTTACATAAAGCCCATCAGGCCCTCACACAGGACGAGTCAGGAATACAGATCAAGGCTGGGACTGAGAGACTATGGTAGAAGACACTAGTTCTACTGATGTTGACTTGAGATAGAGTCTGAAACAGATCCTGAGTAGGTTACTTCCTAAGGCCCATCGCTCCCCAGGGACCAGAGGCCATTGACGACTCCTCTCCATCTCACTCTGTCTAGGGTGTCTTCTCAATCTCGTTCCACCCCATGCCGGATGTTTTGGTGTCTGCTTCAATCTCCCGACGGCAGGTGTGTCACCTCCAGGTGATCATGAGTACGACCTGGAGTTTTTCCTGGTCAGGTCGTGTGGTTTATGAAACACTCCTGGCCCTGTGCAAATAGTAGAAGAAAAACTCAGACAAATAATCCACACTGACCTTCATCAGACTTCCCTACCTAATGACTAAAGAGCCAGCGTTTAACTCACATTTTCACACAAGTCTCTCATTGACGAGACATCCATGTATGATTGATGGCTGAAGTTAGGATTCGGTCTTAAAATATTAAAAGAAGCAATCTAGCCTCTCACTCTTGTTCCTATGATTTATCAAAAAGTCATAAAGCAACATCTCAGCAGCCAATTGTCTTCGTTAGGCTTTCTGTCATTATGGCTGAGACCAGCAAATCCATAAAACAGGTCCAACCTTCAGATCAGCACTAAGAGCCGAGGTTTTGGGCAGCGTGGATATACGGGCTGTCAGAGGCCGGACAAGATCATCAACCAGACCCGTGATTGACGGTGACATAATGGAGGGGGAAAGATCAATAAGCAATATCAGAATTTTTAACACACGGCAATACACATAAACCTTTACCAACTTCACAATGTCATTCCGTAACTGTTCATAAAAGTTTCTCCTCCTCATCCCTTTGGACAAAAAAGGATAAATCCATAAAAAAATCTGTCTGGTTTTTATAGTCATCCCTCATCTCCATTTTGATGTCTGTCTATTAGTGGAGGGTGAGGCCTTCCCTGCTCTCTCATCCAGGGGCTAAATTAGCTCAATCAGCTCCCTTTCACCTCCCCTCGCTGGGCCTGGAGCTGAGTGACATGCTGGCCCCCTGAGAGGGGCTGGGACTCACACAGCACAGCGACAGACAGATACACACAAAGACAGATAGGACAGAGATGGAAAGAGGAGGGAAATGAGCTGAGATAGAGGAAGAGGGGGAGGAGAATGGGAGTGGCATGAAAGCAACAGAAAGAGAATGTGGGACAGGCTGAAAGAGAGAGAGAGCTGGGGTCCACTCACCAACCAAGAATTCACAAAATGGGACAAACACCAAATTGAGACTGCTTGCAGAATTCAGCAAAAAATATAGTCTGTGTACAACGTAAAACACCAAATAATGCATGCAGAGCAGAATTAGGCCGATACCTACTAATTATCAAAATCCAGGAGCCGTTAAATTCTACAACCAGCTAATAGGAAGCGATTCCCAAACCTTCCATAACAAAGCCATCACCTACAGAGAGATGAACCTGGAGAAGAGTCCCCTGAGCAAGCTGGTCCTGGGGCTCTGTTCACAAACACAAACGCACCCCACAGAGCCCCAGGACAGCAACACAATTAGACCCAACCAAGTCATGAGAAAACAAAAAGATAATTATATGACACATTGGAAATATAGATTTTTTTAAACAGAGCAAACTAGAATGCTATTTGGCCCTAAACAGAGAGTACACATTGGCAGAATACCTGACCATTTTGACTGACCCAAACTTAAGGAAAGCATTGACTATGTACAGACTCAGTGAGCATAGCCTTGCTATTGAGAAGGCAGACCTGGCTCTCAAGAGAAGACAGGCTATGTGCACACTGCCCACAAAATGAGGTGGAAACTGAGCTGCACTTCCTAACCTCCTGCCAAATATATGACCATATTAGAGACACATATTTCCCTCAGATTACACAGACCCACAAAGAATTCCAAAACAAACCCAATGTTGATGAACTCCCAAATCTACTGGGTGAAATACCAGTGTGCCATCACAGCAGCAAGATTGGTGACCTTTTGTCACAAGAAAAGGGTAACCAGTGAAAAACAAACACCATTGTAAATACAACCCATATTTACGTTTATTTATTTTCCCTTTTGTACTTTCACCATTTGCACATCGTTACAACACTGTATATAGACATAATATGACATTTTAAATGAACGAACTTCTGTGAGTGTAATGTTTACTGTTCATTTTTATTGTTAATTTCACTTTTGTTTATTATCTATTTCACTTGCTTTGGCAATGTAAACATATGTTTCCCATGCCAATAAAGCCCTTTTGAATTTAAATGTAATTTAATTGAGAGAGAGGGAGGGAGATCATGAATTCAGCCTAATCTGATAATGGGCACATTCCCAGCCCTGAATGGAGCTCCTTGTTCACTATTTATTGAACAAGTAAAATAACCTCTGATTATCTTCCTTTCTATCTCCTCCCCATCTCTCCTCCCCGTCTCTCCTCCCCGTCTCTCCTCCCCGTCTCTCCTCCCCTCTCTTCCGCTATTCATCCATAGAGTCCATTTGTGATCAGGGGGGTGGGGCTGTGCTGCTGCCAAGCCCAGGTCAGGGCCTGACTGTGGGGAGAGGAGGTGAACAGGCTCCCTGCTCTGGTCTGGACTCTGGAGGTCTCTTTATCGCAATGGTTCCGCAGTGCTAAAGGCCCCCGGACCAACAGGCTAATACTACGCTACTACTTAAATTATGCTTTCATGTTTGACTTCTCCCTCTCTCTCTGCCAGAGAGCCACCCAGGAATACTTGCAGGTGCAAGGAAGGCACTTCTACTGCCGAGGGAGGTGTGTGGGTGGGTTGCGTTAGAGGTGTATGTGTGGGGAGGGGGGTACTGTTCTAAGCGAGCCATAAGATCTCAGCACTTCAGCTCTGGGATTTATTAGACTGGGGAGTGCATTAGCATCATAAAGACCTGGGAGAATGGGGCTTTGGATGAACGACGAACACCAGCCACACACACTTTGGAGAGAGAGAGTGTGTGTGTGGGGGGGGGGGGTTGCCCTGATTTAAGCCCAGAAAGGCTGTTTAACGGCAGGTATGGATCACCCCATGGAAGCACTGGACCTAATGAATCAGGAGAGGGAGGAGAAGAGGGAGGAGGGTGGCGAGACCACCTACTGCACTGACTGGTGACCACTCTAATGTACTGCACTGACTGGTGACCACTCTAATGAACTGCACTGACTGGTGACCACTCTAATGTACTGCACTGACTGGTGACCACTCTAATGTACTGCACTGACTGGTGACCACTCTAATGTACTGCAACTGACTGGTGACCAATTCTAATGTACTGCACTGCAACTGGTGACCACTCTAATGTACTGGCATCTGACTGTGACCACTCTAATGTACTGCACTGACTGGTGACCATCTAATGTACTGCACTGACTGGTGACCACTCTAATGTACTGCACTGACTGGTGACCACTCTAATGTACTGCACTGACTGGTGACCACTCTATGTACTGCACTGGCTACTGACTGGTGACCAATCTAATGGCAAAACTAGACATAGTCAGTGCAGTACATTAGACCACTCTAATGTACTGCACTGACTGGTGTTACCACTCTAATGAACACACACACACACTAGGAAAGCTACCGACACTCTCAATGACAACGCTGAAGACAACTCTACACACAGAGACATGTACCCACAACCTCCTCAACGTTTTACAATATTCTTGTGACCCACCTTTATACCAGAACAACATTCTTTATGACCCATTTCCTTCCCTGTGACCCATGACATTGTAGGTTTCAACCCATCAATGGAAATGTTTGATTACCACACTATCAACTGTTGTGTGTGTGTGTGTGTGTGTGTGTGTGTTGTGTGTGGTGTGTGTGTGTGTGTGTGTGTGTGTGTGTGTGTGGTGTGTGTGGTGTGGTGTGTGGTGTGTGTGGGTGTGTGTGTGTGTGTGTATCAGGAGGCTGCTGAGGGGAGGACGGCTCATAACAATGTCTGGAATGGAGTCAATGGAATGGTATCAACCACAAGGAAACCACATATTTGATACCCTTCCATTGACCCCATTCCAGCTGTTATGAGCCGTCTCCCCTCACCAGCCTCCACTGGTGTGTGTACTAAAATATAAAGTATTCAGGTATATACACTCGCCCAGATTTGGAGGCATGATGTATCAGAGTTTTGAGAGGACAGATGGGACCACACCTGTGCTGAGGAGAGGGGGGTGTTTGAGGGGTTGGTGGGGGAAACCACATGGCTCACAACTAAAGAGAACACTAGGCCCAATAAAACTACAGACAAAACATTGGCCCAAACTCTAACTCAGAACTCTAAACTCCCAAGTTTTACAAATACAAACCCATTGACATTGAATGGATTTGCACAAATACACACACTCAACTGTAAATGGGCTTTCATATACATTGTGGTTGTTGGCTATTTTATACTAGACAATCCAAAGATTACAGGACCTATTCAATCTTCATTTCTCTCTGTTACAGTTTGTCTTTGTTGTTTTCAGATAAGAATGATTGTAAAGCTGTACCTGTGTTGCTGTGTGGGTATGCTTTGAGAGACGTGGAAAAGAGAGCCATTGTGAAATTACAGCATACTCATTGTACTCCCTCTTCCCGCCCTCCCTCCCTTCTCCTTGTCCTATTTTAAGCCCCTCTCTGCCCTAATAAAATGGTATTTAAAAATAGGTTAATTGCATTGCAGCTCTATTCCAGTGATTTTATGGAGTATAATGAGCTAAGAGATATAGAGGAATATTTGTACATAATGACATTTGAAATGTCTTTTATTGTTTTGGAACTTTTGTGAGTGTAATGTTTACTGTTAATTTGTATTGTTTATTTCACTTTTTGTTATTATCTAGTTCACTTGCTTTGGCAATGTTAACATATGTTTCCCATGCCAATAAAGGATCGGACCCTTTAAAAAAAAAAATTATTTCACCTAAAATGACATACCCAAATCTAACTGCCTGTAACTCAGGACCTGAAGCAAGGATATGCATATTCTATGTACCATTTGAAAGGAAACACTGAAATTTGTGGAAATGTGAAATGAATATAGGAGAATATAACACATTAGATCTGGTAAAAGATAATACAAAGAAAAAAACATGTTTTTTGTACCATGATCATTGAAATGCAAGAGAAAGGTCATCATGTGTTATTCCAGCCCAGGCACAATTTAGATTTTGGCCACTAGATGTCAGCAGTGGATGTGCAATGTTTTAAACTGGATCCAATGAACCATTGCATATTGTTGAAAATATATATCAAGTCTGCCCAAATGTGCCTAATTAGTTTATTAATACATTTTCAAGTTCATAATTGTGCACTCTCCTCAAACAATAGCTTGGTATTATGGCACTGTAAATTGGACAGTGCAGTTAGATTAACTAGAATTGAAGCTTTCTGCCCATATCAGATATATCTATGTCCTGGGAAATGTTTTTGGTTACTTACAACCTCATGCTATTCACATTAGCCTACGTTAGTTCAACCGTCGAGCGGGGGGGACACTGATCCCGTAGAGGTTCAATTGAAATTGAATTGAAAGTGGAGAGAAAGAGCGAGAGAGAGAGGGACCCTGGCTGGGCTTGTCAGATGGGTCTCTGACTCTCCCTGGGTGAATAAAATAGGAACAGCAATGTTGGTGTCAGGTCTAACAGTATGATGAAGCTGTTCCAAGACACTGATCAAACTCTGTGGCGCACACACACACACACACACACACACCAACACACACACACACACACACACACACACACACACACACACACACACACACCACACACACAGCACACACACACACACACACACACACACACACACACACACACACACACACACCCCTCTTCATCGGTATTCATCTCACACAAACACTAAAGAAACACTCTGGGAGCGCTGGGTGGATTTTGGTAAAACATTTTATATCCAAAGCAAAACCAGAATGCCAGTTTCCCCTGACCAGTCGGCCAGAGTCAGTCAAATACAGTGACATGGGGAGGGGGACAGTCACAGAGAGGACAACACGCCACATTATCTGCAGACAAGCTCTTTAAAATGTTGGCTGGACAATATACACAGAAGTAAAACAATCGATTACAAACATTGGAGCAGGGTAAAGGCGAACTCTGGCAGACAGAGAGAAGGTCAGGTTTGTTCAAGGCTATGCCAACGCTATGGCAACAGAACTCCTCGATGGTAGTTCTGAGTTCCATCAGAAGGAAGTAGTCTAAATGGAAACCAGTCGGGTCAAAAGTGGCACCATGAAGGAAAATACCCTGTTCTTGTGTTGCTTGGGTTTGGCTTGGTACCAGTACAGGCCATCTTCACATTCACAAAAATCACAATTAAAACTTAATAAAATCAAATAAAATCACCTCTCAACTTAGTCTCTGGCTCCAATTTCTATAGTTTAAAAAAGAGAGAAAATCCCAATTGATATAAAAATGACATCATTCTGTAAATGAACATGATCGTCTAAACTCTTCAAAGCCTGGTGAAATGTGAATAATTCTTACACAAAGACAAGTATAGAATATGGCTCCCCACTGGTCGTACACTGTCACGCAAGTGGCTTAAATACTTTCACTTTTAAATGGCTATTAGAGAAAAAGGTACTCTAGGAATAAAATAAAATAAAAAGGACAAATACAAATAAAATACATTTTAAGTGGCATAAAACTGAAAATTATTTCATGTACAAAGTCAATTAAATAATATAGGTTCCAGTGCATTGGGAGATCAAATCAAATACAGCAACAAACTATAATAGAATACAAACAAATACCTTTAAAATCATCATTTTTCATCCTTTTTTCTGTACTGATCATAAGCCATATCAAATCAAAGCGCTGCCCTCAGTCCCTCACCCAAATCTGAAAGTCATTTGTTTACCTGTTAGTATATTTATGTATTGTACGGCCGTAGTTTGGTTTCTACAGAGTTGGTTTGGTTAGTACCTGGTGAGTGTCTAGTTTAACCTGGTTGACCCAAAGCTGACAGTTCTACAAGCACAGACTGGGTGAGGTACTGAAGTCTCGCTCAAAGTCTTGATTTGAACACAGCCTCAAGGCACACTGCTGTGTGTGTGTGTGTGTGTGTGTGTGTGTGTGTGTGT
>NW_019943200.1:86712-88440 GCF_002910315.2 Salvelinus sp. IW2-2015 | reverse complement strand
TGTGTGTGTGTGTGTGTGTGTGTGTGTGTGTTACAGTGGAGACAATGACATTACTGGGTTATCTAAGCCAATCTCTATGACTGCTCCTCTCTCTCCTAACTATACAGTACAACTTACTAAAAGACAACCCTCTCCCACCCTCTCCCCACCCTCCATCTCAGCCAGAGAGAGTGGGGCTTCAGGTGGCTAACACAAGGCCCATTGGCAGGTTTGGGTCAGGGATACAGAAGATCCCTGAGTCGCTACATAGCACCCTATGATGCTACACAGTGGCACTACTTAGAAACCTGTGGAGCTATATAACCCCTTGCATCGCTACAACACCTCTCTCCTCAACTTTCAGAGTTCACACAGGGGTCAGAGGTCATGGAGTGGACTTGGCAGTACCCACAAGGCTAAAGGTCATAGGTGACACAGGAGAAGGCAGTAGCTTGCAGACTCGAGGTCATGCCAGTGTGTTTTACAAAGTATGGGGTCGAGGTCTGTGTGTCTCAAACCTTTGTCAGTGCCTCACATATTTCCCTTCAAATAACAGGGGCTCTTCTGTGTTAGAGTGAACTAGAATTTGTCTATGCTGTGCGCGTGTGTGTGCGTGCGTGCGTGCGTGTAATAGATTGTTTATCATTCAGAGGTGCTCTGATATTTACAGTGGTAGAACACAATTATTTCAATCTGAAACGTGGTTTCATTTCTCATATTGCTGTTGAATGTGTATCTATACGAGTGCTAAAAAGGGTGTGCATCTATGAGAATGTCACGTTTGTGTGTGTAAGTGTGTATCAGTGTTTGTACAGCGTGCTTGGAGTGTGTGTGAGGGAGTTTAGAGTGCAAATGTATGCTGGCAGGGTTGTTGAACAGAGCATACACATGTCACAGTATATCAGTGCTCTGGGTCTATTTCTACTGTGTACATTACGTACCATATGTGTGTATGTGTACACACTATGTGTGTGGCTCTACAGTGTGTGTGTGTGTATAATCCATCTACAGTATATCTGTATCCTCTATGCTGAAGCTGGATCTGCGGCTGGAGTCGACCGAGGCCTCAGGGGACATGGCAGAGAGCAGGGGGTCTCCACCCAGAGGAGACAGGGGCTCGTCCATCATCAGGAAGCCCAGCTCGCCTCTCCTGCCTTGGGTACCAAGGCCGCCCAGCTCCCCAAGCCCCGACAGGCCCTCTGGGAAGCCAGGCACCCCGTCACACAAGTCCAGCGACTGGGCAAAGTCAAAGGGCTGGGAGCTGCCCACGGCTGAGTACTGGAGGGGAAGCTGGGGCTGGAGGTGAGGGGGCAGAGGGGGCAGCTGCCTGAGCTGGCCCTGCTGAGGCTGGAGGTGGTGGGACTGGGGGTGGTGGAGGTGTTGCTGGCCCTGGGCCTGAGCCTGCTGCTGGTGGAGCTTCTCCTCAGGGCTGGTCTCCTGTTTGATGTAGGAACCCATCAGGTCCCCAGAACCCATCCCAGAGGGAGAGGAGCTGGGGAGGCCGTGCAGACGAGCCTGCATCTCTAACTCCTACACACAGACAGAGCAGGGAGAAAGATATCCATTTGGGCAGGAGGTTAGGAAGTGCAGCTTCAGTTTCCACCTCATTTTGTGGCAGTGTGCACATAGCTTTGTCTTCTCTTGGAGCCAGGTCTGCCTACGGCGGCCTTTTTCAATAGCAGGCGTATATCTGTCTGTTTATTCTCCAATAACCTCCAACACTCATTACTCATTCTACACTATAAGGTC
>NW_019943200.1:78934-80907 GCF_002910315.2 Salvelinus sp. IW2-2015 | reverse complement strand
AATGTATGACCATATTAGAGACACATATTTCCCTCAGATTACACAGACCCACAAAGAATTCCAAAACAAACCCAATGTTGATGAACTCCCATATCTACTGGGTGAAATACCAGTGTGCATCACAGCAGCAAGATTGGTGACCTCTTGCCACAAGAAAAGGGCAACCAGTGAAGAACAAACACCATTGTAAAATACAACCCATATTTATGTTGATTTATTTTCAGATCTTTTTACTTGAACTATGTGCACGTCGTTACAACACTGTATATAGACACAATCTGACATGTCTTTATTCTTTATTCTGTGTGTATGTGTGTGTGTGTGTGTGTGTGTGTGTGTGTGTGTGTGTGTGTGTGTGTGTGTGTGTGTGTGTGTGTGTGTGTGTGAGAGAGAGGGGGAGAGTAGCATACCTGCAGCTTATTGTGTCCCGCAAACTACTACGCTCACCCGGAACTGTGCCCCCGCACACTGACCTGTACCCCCGCACACTGACCTGTACCCCCGCACACTGACCTGTACCCCCGCACACTGACCTGTACCTGTCTCTTATACACATCTAGATGTGTATAAGAGACAGGCTGTTTGTTGGCCATCTCCATCCTCTTGAAGTTGTTCTCCACCTCTCTGGTCCTCTGCATGTCCTTCTGCATCCGCTTGATGTACTCTACTGAAGCCCTCAGAATGGTGCCCTTATTCCAGCGCACGTCCCTACAGAACATTCCAGAAGAACACGTTTGTTTCTGATGACCATAGTCTAGTTGCACATAGGCATACAAGAAGAAGCCCACGTAAGTTTACATCATACCACTGAGACATCGAAGAACAAACAACAACACACAGTGAAGTGAGATGACTTACAGGTCATTGGTTTTGGGGATCATACCGCCCAGCTCTTTAATCCGGTCGTTGATGTTGAACCTCCTCCTCCTCTCAACTAAACCACAGGAAAAGATGGGAAATGTGTTGCACCAATGGCATTTGGAATTTCATGTGAGGCCTAACCCTAACTCCACCTTCGACAACCCAAGAACATGAACACAAATGCATGCATATACGCAGCCACACGCGCACAAATACAATGAGGTGACTATGTACTCTGGCTGTTATTGCTGGCTTTGTGCAGCATAGCCACAATAAAGACTTATAGTGTAGATGAGTAGATGAGTGTTGGAGGTTATTGGAGGTTATAAACAGACAGATATACGCCTGCTATTGAGAAAGGCCGCCGTAGGCAGACCTGGCTCTCAAGAGAAGACAGGCTATGTGCACACTGCCCACAAAATGAGGTGGAAACTGAGCGAGTCAGTGTGCGGGGGGTACAGAGTCAGTGTGCGGGGGTACAGAGTCAGTGTGCGGGGTGCGTGGGGTACAGAGTCAGTGGTGCGGGGGTACAGAGTCGGTGAAGTGGTGGCGGGGGTACAGAGTCAGTGTGCGGGGGTACAGGTCAGTGTGCGGGGTAGCAGGTCAGTGTGCGGGGGTACAGGTCAGTGTGGCGGCGGGTACAGGTCAGTGTGTGAGTAGTAGTTGCGCGGACACAATAGCTGCAGGAATGCTACTGTCCCCTCTCTCTCACCACACACCAACACACACACACACACACACACAACACACACACACACCACACACACACACACCACACACACACTACACACAGAATAAAGAATAAAGACATGTCAGATTGTGTCTATATACAGTGTTGTAACGACGTGCAATAGTTCAAGTAAAAAGATCTGAAAATAATCAACATAATATGGGTTGTATTTTACAATGGTGTTTGTTCTTCATGGTTGCCCTTTTCTTGCTGCAGAGGTCACCAATCTTGCCTGCTGTGATGCACACTGGTATTTTAACCAGTAGATATGGGAGTTCATCAACATTGGGTTTGTTTTGGAATTCTTTGTGGGGTCTGTGTAATCTAAGGAAATATGTGTCTCTAATATGGTCATACATTGGGCAGGAGGTTAGGAAGTGCA
>NW_019943200.1:63857-78909 GCF_002910315.2 Salvelinus sp. IW2-2015 | reverse complement strand
TTGTATTTACCAATAGTGTGTTTTCTTCACTGTGCCCTTTTCTTGATTTGCACACTAGTTCCTCACATAATTCTTTCCTCTCCTTGGATGGCATTCACGCAATGGCCAATTTCACCCTAGAAACCGAGTATGGGAGTTCATCAAATTGGATTTGGTTTTCAAGTTCTTTGGATGATGCTGGTGTATCTGAGGGAAATATGGTCTCTAATATGTCATACATGATGGCCCCGGCAGGAAACTCCCGAGGTTTAAGGGAAGGTGCAGCAAACATAATTTACCACGCTCCCATTTATGTGGTTCATAGTAGCACGTAGTATACCGATACTCTGCTCTACTCTCTCTATCGGCTCTCTCTCTCTTGTCTTCCTTCGTCTCTACACCATCCTTCTACGTATCTCTTACTCCTACTCATCTAGCTGATAGTGCAGCATCAGAACTCTTAGTCAGTCTCTGGTCCTCTCTGTTTATTCTCTTCTTCTCTTGTCTCTTTGAATACTTCTAGGGTGGTCTCTACTACATCTGCTCCTCTCTCGTCTCGCGTCTACTCTATCTCTCTCTCTCCATCTCTCTCTGCTCTCTCTACTTCTGTGCATAAGCTCATCAAGCTAAATGTCTCTCTAGTCTGCTCAGTCTTCCGTTGTCTCTCTGTTTGTCGCTGAGTCATCTTTCTCTTCTAGTTTCTCATCTCTATCTCGCACATATTGTCTCTCCTCTGCTACTCCTCGCTCTCTCTCTCTCTCTTCTCTCTCTCTATCGCTCTTGACTCTCTCTCTCTCTCTCAATCTTCTATACTGTATTTCTCTTGCTCCTATCCTGTTCTGCTTGCGTTTCCGTATCGTGTCTCTCTCCTATCTGTCTCTCTCCTATCTGTCGCTCTCGCCTCTCTCTCTTCGTCTCTCTGCTCCTCTTCCTGTCTCTCTCATGACGGCTCCTCTCGCTCTCTCGCTCTCGCTCTCCTCTCTCCCTCTCTCTCTCTCTCGCTTCGGCGTCATCCCGTCATTCCACGGCGCTGCGCGTCGCGCGCCTATTATCTGGTTGCCCGGATCTGCTCGCATGGAAGAAGCAAGATGGGGTTGAACAGGTGGAATGAGTGATAGGTGAACAGACATGTGTGACAGGCCGTCTGCCGTAGTGACTTGATGAGCGCTCTCGTGTGGTGTGAAAGGGACACCCGCGCTCGAATCGCGTTCCCTCGACACAGCACACCACCACAAACACACACACAACACACACACACACCACACACACCACACACACCACACACACAACACACACACATCACACACACCACGACACCACACACACACACACACATCACACACACACACACACACACAGGACGAGCCCCCTGTTTATAAATGCGGAGACTGAGAGCAGGCTCGGAACCACAGTTGGGTGTTATCAGGGTAAAACTTCCGACACCGGGCTGCCTGGCTCGGTGCTCACTTAAAGTGCATAAAAAGTTGCCGGGCACATGAAGAGGGCATGTGAGTAGAGTGGTTTGTAGATGGGTGGATGGTTGGCGCGGTGGTTATGTAATAAGCTAGACCTCTGCATAGAACGGGTTTTAGATTACATTTGGTCAGCCAGGGTGCCATAGTTTGTGCTGCCGAAACACCAGGGCGGTGTACGAGCGAGTAAGGGGGTGGGGGGGGTGTGTAGCATATACCTGTACCCAGAGCGGGAGGCTATAGATCACAGAGGCCCCTCCCGTTGCTTGCCCCTTCCCCTTGGCGTCCCTCTTCAGGAGGACTGGGCTCGAGGGTGGTGGGACGGGGCAGTAGGGGGAGGCGTGGTTCCATGTTCCGCGAGGTGGGTCTGCGCCGTTCCGGTCCAAGGGCTCGTGGTGCCGTTCCGGCATCACGCTCCATCGCAGGGTCTCGCCAGGTAGCAACCAGGAGCAGGGCCGCGGCGTCATCCGTGGCATCACTCAGTAAGCCACTGTCGGTTGGGTACCATGAGCCTCACAACCGATGCACTGGGCTAGGAGACCTTGTTGAAGTTACAGGGCGGGAGGCACCAGGGAAAGGTCAGGTGCCTGGCAGGGAAGTCCCAAGGAAAGTGGATTTTTGTATTTTATATTTCCAATGTTTTGGTGTAACAGATTGTCAGGGAGCTGAATGCTGAGTACCCAAAAGAGTCAGGTGACAAAGGAGGGACAGGGCAGGGTAGCAACGAAGCCAGGATTTTGTTAGATTACAAGCAATTAGTGCTACAGCAGAAAGAGGGACAGAGATCAATGGCGGGATCTTTTGGTACAGAGTGCAGTTGGCGGCTGGAATATCAGGGTTATACAACCTTTTTCTTGTCGTGCGACAGGCTAAATTACAACTATCAGATTGTGTGCAGTGGCATAATACACCTGTGCGGGGAACGTAGGTGAATCCTGAGACCACATGATGTGGCCTTTGAAAAACGTACAGGTTCAGTGGCGTGCCACACAGGGCATCCGCCAACCCATATTTATGCTTATTTATTTTAACTTGTGTGCTTTAACCATTTGTACATTGTTACAACACTGTATATATATAATATGACATTTGTAATGTCTTTCTTGTTTTGAAACTTCTGTATGTGTAATGTTTACTGTTAATTTGTATTGTTTATTTCACTTTTGTGTATTATCTACCTCACTTGCTTTGGCAATGTTAACACATGTTTCCCATGCCAATAAAGCCCCTTGAATTGAATTGAATTGAATTGAGAGAGAGAGCGAGCAAGGGAAAGGGAAAGGGCAGAATAAACTCACTCAGGTTGTGGTTGTCTTTCTTCTGTCTCTCCTTGGCCATCGCACGGGCTTCTGCATCTTGACAAAAACAACAAGCAATGAACTAACACTGTCCTCACACAACCCATCAACACCAACTACTATCAGCTGCCAAAAAAAACCTAGAGACGGTATGTACATCCATATGAGAAGGTACAGTATGTACGTCCCCATGAGACGGTATGTACGTCCCCATGAGACGGTATGTACGTCCCCATGAGACGGTATGTACGTCCCCATGAGACGGTATGTACGTCCCCATGAGACGGTATGAACGTCCCTATGAGACGGTATGTACGTCCCCATGAGACGGTATGTACGTCCCTATGAGACGGTATGTACGTCCCTATGAGACGGTATGTACGTTCCTATGAGACGGTATGTACGTCCCTATGAGACGGTATGTACGTCCCTATGAGACGGTATGAACGTCCCTATGAGACGGTATGTACGTCCCTATGAGACGGTATGTACGTCCCTATGAGACGGTATGTACGTCCCTATGAGACGGTATGTCCTGTGAAACATTACTAAAGGAAACCTGGGCTGATTGATGTAACTCACAGGCTGGCCCTCACAAACGGGTGTGAAATGACACATTACAGTAGAAACATGTGGCTTCAGAAAAACACTGTTCCATAACATGTTAACAGCCATGAACCCATTGGGATGTTTATGTGGTGCAATCTCCTCTGCTGAGTGTGTGAAGCACGCATATTCATTTGTGTGCTGTGCACGGCCTCTCTCAGCACAGGGAGACATAACGCCGACAGTATACATTCTTCGATCTTCATTCTTAGCCTTTTCCTCTCAAACGTGCACACTTAGGATGCATCATGTGTGAGAAGACTGTTGTGAGTGAGTTAGATCTTCTGGTTTCGTTTGTAAGAAGTTTCAATAATGCGCCTTGGTGATAAGAGTTGTACTTCTGGTTTTGTCAGTGGCCGGACATCACCGCGGCGCCCCTGCAAGTTGTGTCGATAGACGCATGTATCTGCTGGACCTTTCGTTTGTAGTAGCTGGCCGCGTGTTGTATAGAGAGTGTGACTTCTGTTTGTAGTTTGGGGTGATAGAGAGTGTGACTTCTGTTTGTAGTTTGGGGTGATAGAGAGTGTGCAGATCACTTTAACTCACTCAACTCATTGAGATTCAGTTCCTGGGATACAGTGTTTCCCCGTAACTGTCAATGAAGAACTACATTGCTTCATTTATTAATTTAATTTCATCACAGCAGAAGTGACATTCAATGAACCCGTCGTTTTGAGAAAAATAGACCCTGCAGAGGAGGCTGGTGGGAGGAGCTGTAAAAGGATGGGCTCCTTATAATGGCATGGAGTCAAACATGTGGTTTCCATGTGTTTGATACCGTTCCATTCATTCCATTCCAGCCATTACAATGAGCCCGTCCTCCTATAGCTCCTCCCACCAGCCTCCTCTATACCCTGGTTTACTCAGCATCTGATTGAGACCTCGAAAACCAGGTGGGAAAACTGGTAGGAAACCATTTTGGCCTGCAGGTCTCTCTCTGATTGGTTGCTATTTCTCTGAGAGCTGTGTGGTTGCTGTGTGTCTAAGCTTGTCTCTGATTGGTTGCCATGGCTGTGCCTGCGGCTGTGATTGGTCCTACCCGTCAGCTCTCGTTTGATGGCCAGGTTGGCAGGGCAGGAGTTGCTGGTCATGGCGATGGATTGACCGGTCATCCCAGGGCCCGTGTACACGTCCAGGTGACTGCTGGACAGAGGGAGCTGAGGAGGGGACACACATCAGAATGAGCATTGCATAACCTACACTCTATAATATCAATAACACAGAGGATTCGTCATTCGGGTCACTCTCTTTGTGAGATGAGAATCCATGGAAAGAGGAGATTGAAGGGTTAAACAGGGGTTATGCATGCTAATACTTCAGATGAAGTATCTTCACTTAATCTCTTACAAATGACTAGTCACTTACTCTCCTATCAAGTTCAATGAAGAATGGGTTCCAACAATGACACCAAGCACATCCTTCAGATGGGGAAATGATAGTTAGATAAACTATTCTTACAAGCCACTCTATTTTCAGGGCAGTTTAGACCCCACATTAAGTCCTTGCAGTTGTTTGACAGCCTGATACACAACAGAATTCAGGAAACCATGTACAAAACACAACCTAGGAACACATTTTTTTCCATAAACACTGTTTCCTGAGATCACCCTCAATTAACTGATTGAGAGAGAGATATAGACAGAGAAAGACAGAGACAGAGAGAGTGAGACAGAGTGACATATTTCCCTCAGGTTACACAGACCCATAAAGAATATGAAAACAAATCCAATTTTAATAAACTCTCATATCTATTGGGTGAAATACCATCACAGCAGCAATATTTGTGAACGGTTGCCACAAGAAAATAGCAACCAGTGAAGAACAAACACCATTGTAAATACAACCCATATTTATGTTGATTTATTTTCCACTTTGCACATTGTTACAACACTGTATATATCCATAACATGACATTTGAAATGTCTCTATACCATTGGAACTGGAGTGTAATATTTAGTGTTCATTTTTTATTGTTTATTTCACTTTTGTTTATTATCCATTTCACTTGCTTTGGCAATGTAAACATATGTTTCCCATGCCAATAAAGCCCTTTGAATTAAATTGAATTTAGAGAGAGAGAGAGAGAGGGAGAGAGAGAGGGAGAGACGGAGAGAATTCGAAGACAGAATGGTGAAGGCAGTGTCTCCTGGGAGTTATATGGCATCATATTGTGCGTAACCCTGGTTAGCCCTCTGAGCCTGAGGGAACTTAATAAACACACAGTGTGTTACATGTTTAGTGGCTGTAAAGAGCAGATAGCAGAAGATAACAGCCCAATATCACACCTGGAAACTACTGCCTCTAACTGCCTCTGCTCTGACAGACACACAATTATTGACTATCGGTCTCTCTTCTTATCTCTACAGCTTTATTCTCTGACCATATCTCTAGCCCAGCCTCTGTTTGGAAGACTAGCGGTCTCCTCTGTAGAGGTTGTGTAGAGGTTGTGTAGAGGTTGTGTAGAGGTTGTGTAGCTGTTACGTAGCAGGCCCTATGGGCTACTACTAGTCAAGCACCCTGATAAGGGATTTGAAGATGAAACCTCCAATAATAAAGAAACACTTTGAATTCCACACAAGAGGATGTGGCTGAATATCTCCTTTGCAATACTAATGAGGCTTGACGGATAAGAGAGGTAGATACCTTATCACTGAGACTACTGACGAGCAGCCCGGTCTCACTCACACATGCACACAGTTAAACCACAGGCTCAAAACAGACCGCTAAGTGGACGGAGACCTCTGATCACTCATCAAGCAAACAGATCTACAGTACACTGATCAAAAGGACATCTTCAGTAGGGTCTTAACCCTCTCCTTGTCCCTTCCTCTCCCCTCTCTGTGACTCTCTCCCATCCTACACACAATCAGCATGACCCGATAATGTCCATTTATAACAAACTCTCACTCTCGCAGGTCAGTCATGCCTGGCATTCTCTCAGTGGCGTTCCCAAGCTTTCCTTAAACTCACAGATTCCACAGATTCCAGGAAGTATACCATGATAATCCTGCTCACGGATTAGCAGATGAGTTTCATTCATTAGGGGAAAGTTAACGAGGAAAGAACCTCCAAAAGCAGAGAGAAGATTTGTAAGGTAACTGACATTAGCCCTGAGGGATCTCATTATAAACATCTCAGCAGAGCACAGGGACCTTGACAGAGACGGAGAGAACAGCTGTTTAGAGGTCTGCATATTAAGTCTCTACAGAACTAAAAAACAAGCACATCTTCTTCGCTGATTTGTTGCACATCTGGTGCAAAATTGTAGCAAAGCGATGGGAATACCTTATCTCCCTCACCATCAATACTCCATACAGAGCTGAATCCATGCACAGAGACACTTCATACCACTGTCCCAGCATGCAAATCACACCGCTCAGTTTAGCTCCTGGAGGGGCAATCAATTGCCAAATAGCTAAATCTAATCAATGACTATGATATTGAATATTATGTAATCACACACACACACACACACACACACACACACACACACACACACACACACACACACACACACACACACACACACACACACACACACACACACACACACACACACACACGATAGAGCAGGGAGACAGGGGAGAAGCCAGCAGTGACCTTTACGCTGTCATGCCAGACAGTTAATGTCCCATGCAGTTCTCTCTCTAATGGCCGAGCGTGTCCCTCACTGGAAGTTTGCCCACAGCGATAGGGCTCAGCTCAACCGCTCCCATATCAAAGTGCTGCTTCCTTCCAGCCTCCAGCCTGCAGCACCAGCCCCAGGGGCCTGAGGACTAGACTCATCCCCTAATCAGAGACTCGAGGCTGGGAGTTAGAGATGAGCTGCCCTGCCCCAGCCCCAGCCAATCCAGAGAGGGGTCATGAGGGAGGGGGGCATAACTCTCCTAACTCTCCTGCCTCACTACTGACCAAGATGGGGGAACAAATACACAAACCTCATATTTCCCAACCACACACACAAATGCATGCACACACACAGACACACACACAAACCAGAGCGCAGACCTCTTACCAGTTGGATCTGTTCCCCATCTATCACCTCCACGATGGCATACGTCTTATTCATCTCCTTCCTCCTTTCGTCCTTCTCTGGGTACATCTCCCTCTTACTCTCTCACACTGACTCACTGGCTCGCTCCAGCCCTCCTCAGAGACTAACCAATCTCACCAAATCCCTCTCTCTTCTACCTCTCGGCTATACAATGAACTTTCCCCTAACTGGACTTTCAGCCTGTTTTTCCCCCATTCCCCTCCTCCTTCTCCTCCACCTCTCCTTCCCTCTTCCTCTCTTTCCAAATGCCTTGTAAACAAGTTGTACTCTACCTAGCGGTGGTTTAATTGTTCATTCGGAGCCATTCCTTTAAAACACAGAGCTCTGTGCTTCTGCTCGAAGAAAGACGCTCTCAGACCACAGACTTTTTTAGGGCTAGGAATGCCCCTCTTCCTCTCTCTTTCAAAACTGCAGCACTTCACGTCAATAATTTAAAATCAATGAAATACTTAGAGTCCTTTAAAACAACTGAAGGTTTCCCCTGAGGTGGGAAGGCAGCAGCACCAAACAGCTAATTGAAGCCAATATAGATCAGCAGTTATTCATTAAACACTGAGGAACAAAAAACCACAGGCCCACTGCCCACCCGCCAACATCAAATATCGGCCATTTTGAAGTTTGGGAAGCTAAATGCAACAGTAATAACAACAACAGAAGTTCTCAGATAGGACACACACATACAGAAGTTCTCAGATAGGACACACACATACAGAAGAGTCTGTAGCTTAAGATGGAGGGATTCTGATAAACGGAACAACGAGTCTCTTTCTCCCCTCAGAGCCCAGTCACAGCCTTAGTACTGATGAGTCGGCATAATCACCCCATTGACTCACACAGGGAGGGGTGGACTGGGACCAAAATAGAACAGAGAGGGGTAAGACAGGGGTGAGAGAGGGGTGAGAGACGGGTGAGAGAGGTAGATAGAGGGGTGAGCGAGGGGTGAGAAAGGACACGGGAGAGGCAGAAAGTGGTGAGAGATGGGTAGAGGAACGTCAGGAGGAGTACGTAAAGGGCAGAGAGGGTACAAACCTAAAATAGCCCACTGGAAGACTGATCATAAACTATACTGAACAAAAATATAAACGCAACATGTAAAGTGTTTGTCCCATGAGCTGAAATAAAACATCCCTGTTAGTGAGCAGTTCTCCTTTACCAAGAGAGTCCATCCACCTGACAGGTGTGGCATATTAAGAAGCTGATTAAACAGCATGATCAATACACAGGTGCACCTTGTACTGGGGACTCTAAAATGTACAGTTTTGTCACACAACACAATGCCATTGATGTCTTAAGTTTTGAGGGAGTGTGCAATCGGCATGCTGACTGCAGGAATGTCCACCAGAGCTGTTGCCAGAAAATGTCATGTTCATTTCTCTACCATAAGCGTTCTCCAACGTCATTTTAGAGAATTTGGCGGTACGTCCAACCGGCCTCACAACCGCAGACCAGGTGTAACCATGGCAGCCCAGGACCTCCACTTCTGGTTTCTTCACCTGTGGGATCGTCTGAGACCAGCCACCCGGACAGCTGATGAAATTAAGGAGTCTGTCTGTAATAAAGCCATTTTGTGGGGAATAACTCATTCTGATTGGCTGGGCCTGGCTCCAAAGTGGGTGGGCCTATGCCCTCCCAGGCCCACCCATGGCTGCACCCCTGCCCAGTCATGTGAAATCTATAGATTAGGGCCTAATTAATTAATTTCAATTGATTTCCTTATATGAACTGTAACTAAAATCGTTGAAATGGTTGCATATTGCGTTTATACACTGCTCAAAAAAATAAAGGGAACACTAAAATAACACATCCTAGATCTGAATGAATGAAATATTCTTATTAAATACTTTTTTCTTTACATAGTTGAATGTGGCTGACAACAAAATCACACAAAAATTATCAATGGAAATCAAATTTATAACCCATGGAGGATGGATTTGGAGTCACACTCAAAATTAAAGTGGAAACCACCTACAGGCTGATCCAACTTTGATGTAGTGTCCTTAAAACAAGTCAAAATGAGGCTCAGTAGTGTGTGTGGCCTCCACGTGCCTGTATGACCTCCTACAACGCCTGGGCATGCTCCTGATGAGGTGGCGGATGGTCTCCTGAGGGATTTCCTCCCAGACCTGGACTAAAGCATCCGCAACTCCTGCAGTCTGTGGTGCAACGTGGCTTGGTGGATGGAGCGAGACATGATGTCCCAGATGTGCTCAATTGGATTCAGGTCTGGGGAACGGGCGGGCCAGTCCATAGCATCAATGCCTTCCTCTTGCAGGAACTGCTGACACACTCCAGCCACATGAGGTCTAGCATTGTCTTGCATTAGGAGGAACCCAGGGGCAACCGCACCAGCATATGGTCTCACAAGGGGTCTGAGGATCTCATCTCGGTACCTAATGGCAGTCAGGCTACCTCTGGCGAGCACATGGAGGGCTGTGCGGCCCCCAAAGAAATGCCACCCCCACACCATGACTGTCCCACGCCAAACCAGTCATGTTGGAGGATGTTGCAGGCAGCAGAACGTTCTCCGGCGTCTCCAGACTCTGTCACGTCTGTCACATGTGCTCATGTGCTCAGTGTGAACCTGCTTTCGTCTGTGAAGAGCACAGGGCGCCAGTGGTGAATTTTGCCACTCTTGGTGTTCTGGCAAATGCTAAACGTCCTGCACGGTGTTGGGCTGTAAGCAACAACCCCCACTGTGGACGTCGGGCCCTCATACCACCCTCATGGAGTCTGTTTCTGACCGTTTGAGCAGACAACATGCACTTTGTGGCCTGCTGGAGGTCATTTTGCAGGGCTCTGGCAGTGATCCTCCTTGCACAAAGGCGGAGGTAGCGGTCCTGCTGCTGGGTTGTTGCCCTCCTACGGCCTCCTCCACGTCTCCTGATGTACTGGCCTGTCTCCTGTAGCGCCTCCATGCTCTGGACACTACGCTGACAGACACAGCAACCTTCTTGCCACAGCTCGCATTGATGTCGCATCCTGGATGAGCTGCACTACCTGAGCCACTTGTGTGGGTTGTAGACTCCGTCTCATGCTACCACTAGAGTGAAAGCACCGCCAGCATTCAAAAGTGACCAAAACATCAGCCAGGAAGCATAGGAACTGAGAAGTGGTCTGTGGTCACCACCTGCAAACCACTCCTTTATTGCGGGTGTCTTGCTAATTGCCTATATTTTCCACCTGTTGTCTTTTCCATTTGACAACAGCATGTGAAATTTTATTGTCAATCAGTGTTGCTTCCTAAGTGGACAGTTTGATTTCACAGAAGTGTGATTGACTTGGAGTTACATTGTGTTGTTTAAGTGTTCCCTTTTTTTTTTTTGAGCAGTGTATTTTTCTTCAGTATATTAGCCTATCTATCCATCATCTCGACACACACACACTAACCCACCTACCCACCTAACCCACCTAACCCACCTAACCACCTAATCCTGGAATAGTCATTTCAACCCAGTTCAGAAGTGTTCAATCCTTGACAATCCACCAGGTTGAAAATGTACTGACTGTATGGTATAATACTACTGTGTTGGACATCTGAACAGGTCAATGTACTGCTGATGTCATCATAGCTCGACTGCATGCTGATGATGTCATCGATGACCTCATCCATCTGTGCCAAGAACAAGAAGGGAAAAACTGTTTAAATACTTATACATTCAAGTACACTAAGATCAGTGATGCCACATACATATACAGACAGACCAGGCAGCCATGTTGTGAAACTGAGTAGATCAACTTCATTATCATGCCAGACGTTTCTTGCAGATAAGTGCTACACATTGGTGGTGAATGAAGTTCCCTATATCAGTGTGAGCCGCTCTCTGGAAAAAGGTTGTTCAAATGAATTACGTGAAAAGTTATCATTAACTCTTTATTGACCATCTCTTGCACCTTTACAGTAAGCTTCTTCAATGCACAGTATGCACATTGTACAGTAAGCTTCTCCGATGCACAGTATGCACCTTGTACAGTAAGCTTCTTCAATGCACAGTATGCACATTGTACAGTAAGCTCTCCGATGCACAGTATGCACCTTGTACGTAAGCTTCTTCGATGCACAGTATGCACCTTGTACAGTAAGATTCTTCAATGCACAGTATGCACCTTGTACAGTAAGCTTCTCGATGCACAGTATGCACCTTGTACAGTAAGCTTCTCCGATGCACAGTATGCACCTTGTACAGTAAGCTTCTTCAATGCACAGTATGCACCTTGTACAGTAAGCTTCTTCAATGCCACAGTATGCACCTTGGCTGGACTGCAACATACGGAATGGTCTATGTTCCTCTCTAACTGGACTAGAGACTCTCCCTGATGGTCAACTGTTCTGGTAACTGTTCTGTTAACTGACTTGAGGCTGAGGCTAGTTGAGGTTAACTAACTGTTTCTGTTAACTGACTTGAGGCTGAGGCTAGTTGAGGTTAACTAACTGTTCTGTTAACTGACTTGAGACTGAGGCTAGTTGAGGTTAACTAACTGTTCTGTTAACTGACTTGAGACTGAGGCTAGTTGAGGTTAACTAACTGTTCTGTTAACTGACTTGAGGCTGAGGCTAGTTGAGGTTAACTAACTGTTGTTAATGACTTGAGGCTGAGCCTAGTTGAGGTTAACTAACTGTTCTGTTAACTGACTTGAGGCTGAGCCTAGTTGAGGTTAACTAACTGTTCTGTAGTTGAGTGATGCACTTCTGAACTCTACAGTTGCTGGTCTGCTCAGGTCTGTAGAAGATGCTGGTGAAGTTACATGTGTTGCTACGCCAGTGTGTGGTGTGTGTGTGTGTGTGTGTGTGTGTGTGTGTGTGTGTGTGTGTGGACCAAAGTCTGTGGGGTTCAAAGGGCGTTGCAGTGTGTGTTATCCCCTGTCATGCGTTATGCTGTAATTACTTTAGCGAGGCCATAATGGAGCATTTAAAGTGCAATGATAATCAGAGCTAGTTAGCCTCAGTTAGCTAACACAGCGACCTTTTGGTGCACACTGCTGTACAACACCTTTATAGAGCTGGCCCTGGGTCTGTGGATGCCACCGAGATCAATAGCCGGTCACACACACCACACACAACACACACACACACACACCCACACACACACACACACACACACACACACACACACACACACACACACACACACACCACACACACACACACACACACACACACACACACAACACACACACACACACACCAGAGATGGTAGGTTGCAATCCATCATAATAAGGTGCAATGCTGTCATAATGATGCCTTCATAACTGTGAATAGAATATAACGTAATCCCTAAATCCTCTCTTTATACAGCCTGGTAATCAAGTTGTATAGGAGATATTGCAGGGTTATATGTTCAATCCCACACGTTTCTAGGCTTTATGGACAAGGGAATGTGTCCATGATTTATGGCATGTCTTGTTGAGGTCAGGTTAGCCCCCTCAGAAATACAGTGAATTACAGAACATCACTTTCTCACAGATTATCCACAGCTGAGACGGGCTTTTATGTTTGTCTAGACATGAGCTTTAGTACAACAGTGTGTGTTTGTGTTGAGTGTGAGAGAGTATATCTGTGTTGTGATTGTGTGCATACGTAGTTTGCATCTGTGTGTTCATGAACTGTATGTATTCCTGAAGTATCCAACCCAGTAGCACTCCAGAATCATTGGAATCCCTGTGTGTATTTGCTGTGTGTGAGTGTGTGAGTGTGAGGGTGTGTATGGATTGTATGTGTGCAAGTGTGTGTGTAAGTACTCGTGGTTGTTCTCGTGGCTGGAGCCGATGTTGAGCATGGCCATAGGGCTGTTGGGGGCACTGTTTCCTGTGATGAGCTGCTCCGTACGGAGCCGGGGGGAGTGGAGAGGAGGGGGGGCCGAGGAAGAGGCCCCCGGGGGGGCCAGAGTGGGGGGAGGGGATGGCTGGACCACCCCTGTTACTGCATGCACCGTCTGCACAGAGAGGAGAGAGAGAGTGTTGAAGAAAGAGATGGAGGGAGAGAGAGACCAAGACAGATAGAGACAGAGAGAAAGAGGCAGACTGCGAGGTACCTGCTTGGTGGCGTAGGTGGTGGAGAGGTACTCCTTCACCTGTTGTCTCTGGGACTGGCGAATGTGGTAGTCTGTAGGGTTCTCCAGGTGAGTCTGCACCTGAACACACACAAGTAACACACCACACCAAGACTTAAACACAGTTGACATCATAATCAGACAAACTGCTCATCCTATCAGACATACATTACTGAATTCTCTCTGAACTATGTCAACAGCTTCATTTACCATTGCGTGCTGGTTGTCCATTGTTCATTGGTATGAGCCACAATGCCACAATAGTTTGTTGTCCATTGGTATGAGCCACAACAGTTTGTTGTGTATGGAACCCCAACATTGTAAAGCCTGCAGTCCCCAGGCCTGACCAGGGAGTAATAGGGGGTAGTAATAGAGTAGAGTATGGTAGAGTAGAATGGGGTAGAGTAGAATGGAGTAGGGCCGAGTAGAATAGAGTAGGGTAGAGTGTGGTAGAGTATAATAGAGTAGAGTATGGTTAGAGTAGAATGGGGTAGATAGAATGATATGGCCCGAGTAGAATAGAGTAGGGTAGAGTGTGGTAGAGTATAATAGAGTAGAGTATGGTCGAGTAGAATAGAGTAGAGTAGGGTAGGGTAGAATAGGGTAGAGTAGAATAGGGTAGAGTAGAATAGAGTAGGGTCGAGTAGAATAGGGTAGAGTAGGGTAGAGTAGAATAGAGTATGGTATGGTAGAGTAGAATATAGTATGGTAGAGTAGAATAGAGTATGGTAGAATAGGGTAGAGTAGAATAGGGTAGAATAGAGTATGGTAGAATAGTGTAGAATAGAATAGGGTAGAGTAGAATAGAGTAGGGTCGAGTAGAATAGGGTAGAGTAGAAACGGGTAGGGTGGAGTAGAACAGGGTAGAGTAGGGTAGAGTAGAATAGAGTATGGTAGAGTAGAATATAGTATGGTAGAATAGGGTAGAGTAGAATAGGGTAGAGTAGAGTAGAATAGAATAGAGTATGGTAGAATAGGGTAGAGTAGAGTAGAATAGGGTAGGGTTGAGTAGAGTAGAATAGGGTAGAGTAGAATAGGGTAGAGTAGAATAGGGCACGGTAGAGTAGAGTAGAATATGGTAGGGTAGAGTAGGGTAGAATAGAATAGGGTACGGTAGAGTAGAGTAGAATACAGTAGGGTAGAGTAGGGTAGAGTAGAATAGGGTAGAGTAGAATAGGTTAGGGTAGAGTAGAAAATAGTATGGTAGAATAGGGTATAATAGAATAAGGTAGGGTAGAGTAGAGTATGGTGGAGTAGGGTAGAATATGGTAGAGTAGAATAGGTTAGGGTAGAATAGAAAAAAGTATGGTAGAATAGGGTAGAATAGAATAGGGTAGGGTAGAGTAGAATAGGGTAGTGTAGAATAGAATATGGTAGAGTAGGGTAGAGTAGAGCATGGTAGAGTACGGCAGAGTAGGGTAGAGTAGAATAGGGCAGAGTAGAATAGGGTAGGGTAGAATAGGGTAGAGTAGAATAGGGTAGGGTAGAATAGGGTAGAGTAGAATAGGGTAGGGTAGAAAAGGGTAGAGTAGAATAGGGTAGGGCAGAATAGGGTAGGGTAGAAAAGGGTAGAGTAGAATATGGTAGGGTAGAGTA
>NW_019943200.1:59936-63758 GCF_002910315.2 Salvelinus sp. IW2-2015 | reverse complement strand
GGGGAAAAGGTGGGGGGCGGAAGGGGGTAAAAGCGGTAGAGTAGAATATGGTTAAGGGTAGAAGGTAATAAATAGTTAGGCGATAGTAGGAGATAGGAGAGTAGAACGGTAGGGTGAGATATATAAGGTAGAGTAGAATAGTGGTGATGGTAGAGTAGAAATACGTAGGGAGAGCTAGAATAGGGTAGAGGTAGAATATAGGTAATATGAGAGTAGACATAGGGTAGGGTAGAGTTAGAATAGGGTAGGGTAGAATAGGGTAGGGAAGAAAGGGTAGAGTAGAATAGGTAGGGTAGAAAAGGTAGAGTGAATGGGTAGGGTACAGTAGAACTAGAGGTAGAGGTCGAATAGGGTAGGGATAGAATATGGTAGAGTAGAATAGGGTAGGGTAAGTGAATAGCTGAGTAGAATAGGATAGCGGTGAGGAGAAAAGGGTAAGTAGAATAGGAGGGTACAGTGATAAGGGTAGAGTAGAATAGGGTAGAGTAGAATAGGTAGGGTAGAGTAGAAATAGGTAGGGTAAGAGTAGAATAGGGTAGGGTAGAGTAGGGTAGCTCTTGTAGTTAGAGTAGATAGCTAGAAGTAAGGCAGAGGCTTAGGGTAGAGTAGGGTAGTGGGGAGTAGGGTAGGGTGGAGTAGAATAGGGCAGGGTAGAGTAGGGTAAGGTAGAGCAGGGTAGAGTAGAATAGGGCAGGGTAGAGTAGGGTAGTGTAGAGTAGGGTAGGGTAGAATAGGGCAGGGTAGAGTAGAGTAAGGTAGAGTACAGTATGGTACACACTGTGTGTGTGTGTGTGCCCGTGAGTAAGTGTGGGTCTGTTTATTTACAGTTGAAAAACTGTCAGTGACACGTTGCTATGGGCCCACAGGGACAAAACAGTAACAGCAGTCAGATCTATTTGTCATAACTCATGTCTCTGTCAGAACAAATAACCTCCACATGCACTAAGTGAAAGGAATTACAGGAAGACTGATATAGTTTTCGACCAACAGTTGTCAACAGTACAGAGGTGAAGATATAGAGCAGAGACTTCCTCACTACTTGGAGGAAGTTAACTTCTACACGTATGTATAATTCTAATTCACCCACCGTCGCCTCCCCTGAAATGTAGACGCACACACACACACACACACACACAGTATGAACCCACAACACAGAGAAGAACCAGAGAGATACTGACAGAGACAGAATGTACACTCTACTCACACACACTGATAAGAACATTCACTGTCATCTGTGGAATCAGACAAAATGTCAGATAACCTTTATCTCCTGCTGTCAGTACAGTATCTGACTTCTGTCGGTCATATCTCTCCACACACACAGCGGGCCATGTCATGATGAAGACTGGTTCTCCGTCACCCTACCTTGTTGCTGTTCCACCGCATTTTATTCTCAGTCTCTTTATCTCTGTATTTCTTTCCTTCTCCGTTTCCTTCTCGGTCTTTGCTGTTTCCACCCGTTTCTAGTCCAGGCCACCTAGCAGAAGTGATCCAGCCCTGACCACCTCCACTGCACCCAGGAGGAGCTCAGTGAGGCTGGCTGACCCTCAGCAACACGTGAGTGGATTACCCCTTCTCCTAAATCCCCCTCTCTTTCTCTGCCTGAATCTCTACCCTTTCTCTATCATCTCCTGTATGTTTTCTCTTTTTCACCTACAGTGCCTTCAGAAAGTATTCACACCCCTATCCACATTTTGTTGTGTTACAAAGTGGGATTAAAATTGACGGATTGTCATTTCAAGCAGATTTAAGTCAAAACTGGAACTTGGCCACTCAGGAACATTCAATGCCTTCTTGGTAAGCAACTCCAGTTTAGATTTGGCCTTGTGTTTAAGGTTATTGTTTTGGTGAAGGGTGAATTAATCTCCCAGTGTCTGTTGGAAAGCAGACTAAACCAGGTTTTCCTCTAGGATTTTGCCAGTGCTTAGCTCCATTCTGTTAACTTTTTATCCTGAAAAACTCCCCAGTCCTTAACAATTATAAGCATACCCATAACATGATGCAGCCACCACTATGCTGAAATATGGAGAGTTGTACTCAGTAATGTGTTGTATTGAATTTGCCCCAAACATGGCTCTTTGTATTCAGGACAAAGAGTGAATTGCGTTGCCACATTTTCTGCAGTATTACTTTAGAGCCTTGTTGCAAACAGAATGCATGTTTTGGAATATTTATATTCTGTACAGGTTTCCTTCTTTTCACTCTGTCATTTAGGTTAGTATTGTGGAGTAACTACAATGTTGTTGATCCATCCTCAGTTTTCTCCTATCACAGCCATTAAACCCTGTAACTGTTTTAAAGTCACCATTGGCCACATGGTGAATTCCCTGAGCGGTTTCCTCTCTCTCCGGAAACTGAGTTAGGAAGGAAGGCTTTATCTTTGTAGTGACTGGGTGTATTGATACACCATTTAAAGTGTAATTAGTAACTTCACCATGCTCAAAGGGATATTCAATGTCTGCTTTGAATTTTTTTACCCATCTACCAATAGGTACCCTTCTTTGTGAGGCATTGGAAAACCTCTCTGGTCTTTGTGGTTGAATCTGTTTGAAATTCACTGCTGGACTGAGGGGCCTTACAGATAACTGTATGTGTGGGGTACATATATCATCTTAAAATTAATTATTGCACACAGAGTGAGTCCATGAAAAGTTAAGGGATGTGAATACTCTCCGTCACCATTCTTTATCCTCCATTTCCATTGTTGCTTTTCCCTTCTCTATACCCTCTCTCTCTCTTCATCTCCCCCCTTGGCACACTGTACTTCTAATCAATTCACCTTTCTGCTGCTGCTGCAGATCAAACTAAACTTCCCTTTTAACTTTTTCAGCCTGAATCCTTCCCTCACTTCAACCTCCCTCTGATATGGGTGTTGACTGAATGTGGGTGTTGACTAAATGTGAGTGTTGACTGAATGTGGGTGTTGACTAAATGTGGGTGTTGACTAAATGTGGGTGTTGACTAAATGTGGATGTTGACTAAATGTGGATGTTGACTGACTGTGGGTGTTGACTAAATGTGGGTGTTGACTGAATGTGGGTGTTGACTAAATGTGGGTGTTGACTAAGAGAGAGATTGGGTGTGACTGTAGTGGTGTGCTGAACTCGTGGGTGTTGACTGAACGTGGGTGTTGACTGAGTGTGGGTGTTGACTGAGTGTGGGCGTGTTGACTGAGTGTGGGGTGACTGAGTGTGGGTGTTGACTGAGTGTGGGTGTTGACTGAGTGTTGGGATGTTGACTAATGTGCACAATCCCTGAGGACACACACACCTACTCTCTATCTCTCGGTCTTACCTTGAGGACCTCCACAGGCACCTGCAGCTTCTGGCAGTGTTGTGGAGCGTTGATGGCAGGGCTGGGTGCTGGGGCACATTACGCTGCTGTTGCATGTACTGCAGCGCCGCATTCTGTGCAGTTGCGGCTCCGGCTGCTCCTCCTGCTGCAGCTGTCTCGCATCAGCTGACAATACATACATCAGTCAGTCAGTCCAGTAAAATACATCAGTCAGTCCAGTCATACTCAGCAGTCAGTCAGTCAATACCTCCAGATCAGTCAGTCAATACATCAATTCAGCTCGTCAGTCAATACGTCGTCAGTAATGTTCAGTCAATACGTCAGGTCGTCAGTCATCAATACATCAGTCAGTCAAGTCAGTCAATAGCATCATTCAATCAGTCAGTCAATACGTCAGTCAAGTATGTCAAGTAATACGTCAGTCAGTCAGTCAGTCAGTCAATACATCAATCATCAAGGTCATATACATCAGTCGGTCAGTCGTCAATGCATCCATCAGTCAGGTCAGTACCGTCAGTGCATACATTC
>NW_019943200.1:55517-59911 GCF_002910315.2 Salvelinus sp. IW2-2015 | reverse complement strand
TGACTAAATTGGGTGCTCTGCCACTAAATGTGGGGCCTTAACTAAATGTGAGGTGTTGACTAATTGGGTACAATGCTGGCGGGTTGTGTGTCACTATGGGTGCTAATGTAGGTGTTGACTGCAATGTGGGTGTGTGACTGAGGTGGGTGTTGACTAAATGTGGGTGTTGACTAAATGTGGCTGTTGGACTAAATGTGGGTGGTTGACTGAGTGTGGGTGTTGATGAACGTGGTGTTGACTGAACGTGTCGTTGGAGCTGATGTGGAGCGTGATGTGGAGTGTTGACTGATTGGAGTGTTGACTGAGTTGGGTGTTGACTGAGTGGGTGTTGACTGAGGTGTGTTGACTAAATGTGCACATCCCTGAGGACACACACACCTACTCTCTATCTCTCGGTCTTACCTTGAGGACCTCCACAGGCACCTGCATGCTCTGGCAAGTGTTGTGGAGCGTTGATGCAAGGGCTGGGTGCTGGGGGCAACATTACGCTGCTGTTGCATGTACTGCAGCGCCCATTCTGCTGCAGTTGCCGCTCCGCCTGCTGCTCTCCTGCTGCAGCTGGTCTCGCATCAGCTGAACAATACATACATCAGTCAGTCAGTCAGTAAAATAACATCAGTAGTCAGTCAATACAATTCTATTCCAGCATCAGTCAGTCAATACATCAGCCAGTCAGTCAGTCAATACGCAGTAATCAGTCAGCTCAGTCATACGTCATCACATACTGCTCAGTCAAGGTACGCCTCCAGTCAGTCTCAGTCAAACTACATCAGTCAGTCAGGTCAGTCAAATGACAAGTCATCCATTCAATCAGTGCCACATCAGTCAGTCGGTCCATCAGTTAGTCAGTCAATACATCAGTCAGTCAGTCCATCAGTTAGTCAGTCAATACATCAGTCAGTCAGTCAATACATTAGTCAGTCAGTCAGTCAGTCAATACATCAGTCAGTCAGTCAATACATCAGTCACTCAGTCAATACATCAATCAGTCAGTCAATACATGAATGAGTTAGTCAGTCAGTCAATACATCAGTCATTCAAGACATCAGTCAGTCAGTCAGTCAATTAATACATCTACTGTATACAGTAATAGTGTACATCTGTCTGTTAACCAATCAATCAATTAACCAATAAATCAATCAGTCCAAAATGTGTTTACCTGCAGCCGCAGCCCTATTCGTGAGGCCATGGCTGGGGGGCGAGGGGGGAGGGGAGGGCGAGCCGACGCAGACGCACTGCAGTCCAGCCCGAGAGAGTGAGGAAGCTGAGGGAAGAGGGAGAGAGTGAGGAAGCTGAGGGAAGTGGGAGAGCGTGAGGAAGCTGAGGGAAGAGGGAGAGAGTGAGGAAGCTGAGGGAAGAGGGACAGTAAAGGTGGTGTTAGAATACTATGTTAGAAAGTCACACAGGTGCATCAGGTGTAAGGCCTCATGAGTCCTGCCACTGTGGTCCCCGACATCACCAACCATGTCCTTTTACCTTCTAATCATCTCAGTCAGACCTGGAAAACTAGACATTCAAATCACATTTCTTAACAACTAATCAATTAGTGTAATCAACAGGGATATAATCCACAACCACATCCCTCCAGGTCTGTCTGTACCCCTGTCAGGACACATGGAATATAAAGTAAATGTACAATACAGTAGACCACAATGCATCAGTCTGTTTATGCTGTATTAGCAGGTCATATGATGTCTGGCCAGTACATAAACTATCTAATGAATAACATCCCTCAATGTTTCCATATCAGACACAGACAATGCCATATATTCACTGTCTGTTAACTAGCAGCTACCCCCATGGCTTTGGAACAGGGGGGATGAGGACAACTGGATCCCAGGTCACGAACTATCAGTACTGTCTATGTGTTCACATCATGTAACGTTAAAGTGTGTGAAAACATAATCAAGTGACTAATGAAACCAATGCCACTATGATGAACTACCTTGTCCCTTCAGTGTATGACAAGCACAGTAGCCAGTCTTTCAGAATGATAATACAGTAAGTCTTTAGGCATCTTAAGAGTAGGTAAGGGCCGTATTCAAGCATAGAAACCTGGTCTCCAGGATAAGACAAAAACATCATCATATTTACAGTTTGAAACTAAAAGGAATCTCAAGTGCATGCTACTTTTAATGCCTTTTCCTCTCTGTGGTTTAGATTGAATAACACTGTGCATTAGGAGGCAGTGGAGGCTGGGTGGGGGAGGTTTGGGGAGAAGGTAGGGGTAGGGTGGAGGTGTGGGCACATCAGACCAACCCCCTCCAGGCCCTGGGCCTAGGAGCGTACCCATGGTTACCATTGGGGAAGTCATGTGGGAGTCATGTGGTCCGGTTGTTGTGTGGAGGTCATGTGAGGGGTAACACCCTCACCATCGCCCACCTCCACACCCTTCCTCCTCCACCTCCAACCCACCCTTCTCTCACTTAGGAGAGCCCCAGAGTTCCCCTTTCAGCAGTGTTAAAACTACACCTGATCTGCTGTTATTCTACTATCTGGGACTGTTCCTTTCAGACAAATGAAATGTAAGTCAATGTGAATAAAAGTGCAGCCGTGGCCTGAGAGTATGTTTCTACCGTTTCATCCAGATGCACAATAAGAAGCCATGCCAGAGAGACATCAACCAATCAGAGCAGACATCTCAACCTTCATCAGATACACAGGCCATACATGGGCATGGAGAGAGAGAAGAGAAAGAGAGAGAGAGAAGCTCACTGTGTGTGAGGTACAATAAGAAGGGCAGCTCCTATTGAGAAGGACTGAGGCCGCCTGTTGTCCGCCGTGTACATTTCAGTGCCCGCTTTGTGCATACTGGCTGGTCCAAACGCACGCACAGCGTTCTGACTCCAAGAGCCATCTCTACTACAGCATGGCAGCACACAGAGAACCAACACCTAACCAGGACCAGCCAAACACAAACCACAAATACATCAACTACCACTACTGCTGCTACTATTAACACTATTACACCACTACTGATACTATTAACACTATTACACCACTACTGCTGCTATTAACACTATTACACCACTACTGATACTAACTCTGTGTGTTTGTTTTGACTGTACATTTGTTGTGTGTAACTCTGTTGTTGTTTGAACTGTACATTTGTTTGTGTGTAACTCCTGTGGTTGTTGTTTTTTGGACTGTAATTTGTTTGTGTGTATCTGTGTTGTTGTTTTTGACTGTCATTTGTTGTGTGTAACTCTGTGTTGTTGTTTTGACTGTAAGTTTTCTGAAATTTGTTGTTTGTTGACGTAATTTGTGGTTCTCTGTGTTTGTTGTTTGATGTCTTGGGTTTTTACTTGTAGGTTGTATTTTTGGATGGGCTGTTTTGTTCTTGTGTTGTTGTGAGTCTTTTTTGTAATGTTGTTTTCTTCGTTGTTTTGTCTGTGTGTTTTATACTTGTGTATCTGTGTTTGTGTCCAGCTTTGTATTATTTGGCAGTTAGGGTTCTCAATGGTTCTCGCATGACTGGTTAATAAAGGTGAAATTAATAATAAATGAGCTCACTGATCAAAAGATTGCGGAAATATCATCATGCCCTAAGCTAAACGTAGGAGTGGACACAAGAGGACTCTGGCTGGATTCCTAGGCGAGCGCATTGAGTTGAAATGTTCACCAATTAGTCAGGGCTATATACAACATGAGGCATTGTGTCTGTCAGTGTGTAGTAGTGTGTAATGTGTTAATAGTATCAGTAGTGGTGTAATATGTTAATAGTAGCGCAGTAGTGGTGTATAGTGTTTAGTATCCAGTAGTGGGTAATAGTGTTCATAGTGGCAGCAGTAGTGTGTAATAGTGTAATAGTAGTAGCAGTAGTGGGTGTAATAGTGTATAGTATCAGTAGTGGTGTAATAGTGTTAATAGTATCAGCAAGTAAGTGGGTGTAATAGTGTTATAGTATCAGTATGGTGTTAATAGTGTTAATAGTAGTACAGCAGTAGTGGTGTAATAGTGTTAATAGTATCAGTAGTGGTGTAATAGTGTTAATAGTATCAGTAGTGGTGTAATATGTTAATAGAGCCCGTAGTGCGGTGTATAGTGTTAATAGTATCAGTAGTGTGTAATAGTGTTAGATAGCAGCAGTAGTGTGGTGTAATATTGTTAATAGCAGCAGTAGTAGTGGTGTAATAGTGTTAATAGTATGTAGTGGTGTAATATGTTTAGCAGCAGTAGTAGGTGTATATTGTTAATAGCAGCAGTAGTAGTGGTGTATGTGTTAATGCAGAGTATGGTGTAATAGTGGTTATAGTAATCAGTATGGTGTGTAATAGTGTTAAAGTATCAGTAGTGGTGTAATTGTGGTTGATAGCAGCAGTAGTGGTGTAATAGTGTTATAGTATCAGTAGTGGTGTAATAGTGTTAATAGTAGCAAGGTAGTAAGTGGTGTA
>NW_019943200.1:51424-55492 GCF_002910315.2 Salvelinus sp. IW2-2015 | reverse complement strand
CCCAGTATGTGTAAATAGATTAATATAATCCAGTAGTGTAATAGTGTAATAGTACCCATAGTTGTGAATAGGTTAATAGCACCAGCCCCAGTATGGGGTTAATAGTGTTAATATATCAGATATGATGTTAATATGTTAATAGCAAGCAGAGTATGCTGGTAATATTTTAATAGCAGCATTAGTAGTGTGTAATCGTTTAATAGTATCAGTAGTGGGGTAATAGTGTTAATAGCTACACGTATAGTGGTCTGTATATTGTTAATAGATCAGTAGTGGTGTAATAGTGTTAATAGCTGCACAGTAGTGGTTTGTAATAGTGTAATAGTTCAGTAGTGGGTGTAATAGATGTTAATCAGTATCAGTATTGGTGTAACAGTGTATGTATCAGCAGCAGTATGGGTGTAATAGTGCTAATAGTATTCATAATGGTGTTAATAGTGTTAAAGAGTAGCAGCAGTAGTGTGTAATAGTGTTTAATAGTATCAGTAGTGGTGTATAGTATGTATCAATTTAATAGAAGCTCAGCACTAGTGGGTGTATAGTGTTAATAGTATCAGTAGTGTGTAAATAGTTAGATAGCAGCTAGTAGTGGTGTAATATTGTTAATAGCATCGTAGTAGTGGTGTAATAGTGTTAAATAGCACCAGAGTAGGGTGTATAGTGTAATAGCAGCAGTAAGTGGATGTAATAAGTGTAATAGCAGCACACACAAACAAATGTACAGTCAAACAACAACACAGAGTTACACACAAACAAATGTACAGTCAAAAACAACAACACAGAGTTACACACAAACAAACGTACAGTCAAAAACACAATAGAAGAAAAGGGCCGTCATGTTAGCATGCCAATGATTTCAGCACATCTTAATGTAATCTAGCTGGTTAAGTTCAACATGCTAGTCTCCCAGCATGTCTCAATGTGCTCTTGCTGGTTTAGCTTAGAATGCTAGCTGAGATTCAGAAGCAAACCTTTGCATGATATGGCAAAGTTTAACTTAGTTTAATTCTAATGCATGCTAACACTCTCAACATAGTTAATCATGTTCAGTTCCAAATATACTTTTTACTCCTACCCCAAGGTAAACGATTGGAAATATTATGCGAAAAAGGCAAAACTTCTGTCTGGTTGAGCTACCCTACGGGACACCACCTAATTCAATGCTCAGTGCTGCCTGTGCATTCTCTCACTCATACACACTCAGTTTACGCTCACCATGATGACATCGTAAATGAGGGATACAAAGTATGTTGAAAGCAGGTGCTTCCACACAGGTGTGGTTCCAGAGTTAATTAAGCAATTAACATCCCATCATACTTAGGGTCATGTATAAAAATGCCCAGTTTGCCATTATTTTGTCTAACATGGCTAGAAGAAGAGATCTCAGTGACTTTGAAAGAGGGGTCTCAAAGGACCATAGAAGGTTTAAATGGTGTGTGTGTCTCAGTCACCAGATCAACCCAATTCAACACTTATGGGAGATTCTGGAGACAGCGTTTTCCACAACCATCAACAAAACACCAACTGGAATTTCTCATGGAAGAATGGCATCACATCCCTCCAATAGACTTCCAGAGACACTTGTAGAATCTATATGAAGGCGCATTGAAGCTGTTCTGGTGGCTCATGGTGGGCCAATACCCTATATGTTGGTGTTTCCTTTATTTTGGCAGTTACAGTGCATTCGGAACGTATTCAGACCCCTTGACTTTTTCCACATTTTCTTATTCTAAAATGGATGAAATATATAACATCTCAGAAATCTACACAAAATACCCCATAATGACTAAAGGAAAACAGGTTTTTAGACATTTCTGCAAATGTATAACAAAACAAACACAGAAATACCTTATTTACATAAGTATTCAGACCCTTTGCTATGAGACTCGGAATTGAGCTCAGGTGCATCCTGTTTCCATTGATCATCCTTGAGACGTTTCTACAACTTGATTGAAGGCCACCTGTGGTAAATTACATTGATTTGACATCATTTGGAAAGGCACACACCTGTCTATATACGGTCCCACAGTTTACAGTGCATGTCAGAGCAAAAACCAAGCCATGAGGTCAAAGGAATTGTCCGTAGAGCTCCAAGACAGGATTGTGTCAAGGCACAGATCTGGGGAAGGGTACCAAAACAATTCTGCAGCATTGAAGGTCCCCAAGAACACAGTGGCCTCCATCATTCTTAAAATGGAAGAAGTTTGGAACCTCCAAGACTCTTACTAGAGCTGGCCGTCCGGCCAAACTGAGCAATCGGGGAGAAGGGCCTTGGTCAGGGAGGTGACCAAGAACCCGATGGTCACTCTGACAGAGCTCCAGAGTTCCTCTGTGGAGATGGGAGAACATTCCAGAACGACAACCATCTCTGCAGCACTCCACCAATCAGGCCTTGATGGAAGTGGCCAGACTGAAGCCACTCTTCAGTAAAAGGCACATGACAGCACTCTTGGAGTTTGCCAAAAGGCACCTAAAGACTCTCAAGATTCTCATATTATATTTTTTATACATTTGCAAAAAGAAACTAAAAACCTGTTTTTGCTTTGTCATTATGGAGTATTGTGTGTAGATTGATGAGGGAGAAAAAAACAATTTAATCAATTTGAGTAATGCTGTAACATAACAAAATGTGTAAAAAGTCAACGGGTCTGAATACTTTCTGAATGCACTGTAGCTGTAGCTTTGCATGGTGGCAATGATACGTAATACATAGATTAATATACTGTACATGGGTACCTCTCTACTTCCCCTCTCCTGCTGCTGACACACATGCTTTCAGTTCCTTCCACATCTCACTTACTGACAAACCGCTACCCGGCAGTGGGTTCTCCCACATGGCCCTCCAGTTGCCTGGCATACACTCAGTTTTGCAGGCATCTGTGACGCGGTGGGTGCAAAAAGCAGCCATTGTGTGCCGGGTGCTGTGATGTCACAGCGGCTTTGTTTCAAAGCTCTCTCTCATCAGGGAGTGGGTGGGGAGAGACAGGAGGGGGGCAGGGTCAGGGGTTAGAACTGAACGACACTACAGATTAGTCAAACACAAACACGTTTACTCGCTGATACTCATGCAGATACTTACGTACTAACATAAATACATGTGCACACAGACACACAGCATACATTGGAGAAGCATTGGGAATTACACATACATTGTACACGTGCAGAGACGTACACACACAGACACACACACGGACACACAGACAGACAGAGAGAACAGAGGCTGGAACATCAGCTCAGGTTGTTAATGTGTGTGAGTCTATTTATAGTTCTGGTGGTACCATTGGCGCTAGCTCCTTATAACGTCCCACAGCAGCTAAATCAGGGCTGCACACACACACACACACACACCCCCACACACACACACACACCTTATTACAGTCTCTGCCCAGGGCAGAGCTAAATAAGGGGCGCGCTTATAACTGGATTGTGGGTCATCTGTGGCAGAGAATAAAAAGGCAGCTGTCTCTTTCCATGGCAGGGGCACAGCCACGCTGCAGGAGGAGGAATGGGAGGATAGCAGGACACCCACATGGAGGTACCCACATGAATGGAAGAATGAATATAGACAATAGAAGGACACACAGAGAGACACAACCACACACACACAGAGACACAACCACACACACACAGAGAGACACAACCACACACACACAGCTTGACATTGGTACAACAGTTTATGGAAGTTTAATACTGTCATGAATAGACAAATGATATAGATGCTAGCACACACAGACACCTGTTAATATTTCAACATATAAAGGAAACCATGATATGATAGGCTGGCTGGGTGCCAATTCATGATGTGACAAAGTGACAACAACTAACTTATCTTCATGCATGGCATCAAAACGGGTTAAGATCCATGACAACTTTTTCCGGTCCCATCCTCCTTTGATATCCATTCAATGCTCACAAATACTGTGTAAGATATTTGTATGAATAACACAAGCAAACAGAAGAAGTATGAATGAAATCCTGCATGTTTACCTCCCTCAGCATTACGTAGAGTGTGTCCAGTACACAGTGTAGTAAGCTTACGGGAGTGTAATCAGCCCTCCTGCTCTCCTG
>NW_019943200.1:49359-50888 GCF_002910315.2 Salvelinus sp. IW2-2015 | reverse complement strand
ACACACACACACACACACAAGCCTTTCCGCTGTGAAATGTCTGCCGGCCCGACCTGAAGCCTAAAATAACTCCTCACTCTCTGTTCCCCTTTTGAAGAACACCCTGTTCCCCTGAGCCCTGTGTGTGTGTGCGCGCGAGCGTGCGTGCATGTGGTAGTAAGAAGGAGTGGGTGAGAGTTCTGTCAGATTTGGTACCTGTGCCCGTCCCCTTAGTTGTGCGTGGGCCCGTGTGGAACACTTGTCACAGAACACAGACCCTTCCGCTAGTGTGTCCGTGGCATGCCAGAATACAACCAGTACACAGCCGTTACCGGCAGACCTACACACCTCAGACGAGTGGGGTGTCAGGGTGGGGTGTCATGTGTCAGAGTTGCTATGGTGACAGTGTGAGTCCCCTGTTCCTTCCCGTTTGGTCTCACGCACACAAACAGCTGCATCCGACGACCATGGATACACACCCTAACCGTGATTCTGACTATACACACACACACAACTTAACCTTAAACTTCTAAACCACAAACCCACAGACCCCCAACGACACACACACCACAACCCTGCTCCTGTACTGCCTCTGACTGTTCTGATACAGGGTCTGTTTTGATATACTGTAGCTAAAACTAAAAATAGATATACAGTATAATTGAATACCGACTGTATCTGATTCGCAGGTATTTGAAAACAATAATTTCTCAGTCTGAAGCTTTGGCTGGTGTCTGATGTCCTTTATAGGGAAATTTCACTTCATCTTATTTTTGTTACATCAGATGCAGTGTCATCCAATACAAGACACTGCTGTAGGTAGTGAGAAACACCCACCCTCCTTTACTGAGAGACAGTGTATGTGGTATACAGTTGCTGCTCACCCTCAGAGCAGATACACCTAATACACTTTAAACACACAAAGCACACACACCGACCGCCGTCTGAGATCACAAATAGAGCCGGCCTGTATCCACTCTGTGAGAGGAGAGGTGGTTTGAGAAGACTCAACCACAGAGACTCCCGAGAGGGAACAGAGAGTTGAGGGGTTTCCTTGCTTCTCTACAGGGACATGGACAGGTTAGGAGTCAGGAGCAGGTGAATCCAGGTGACCCCAGGCACCAGTTCCTTTAACATTGACCACTAGCACGTCATACCACCTGACCAGGAATATCTCAATCTCTCGCCTTGTATCCATGATTTAACCAGGGAAGTCACATTCACATGAGCCCTGGCACACCCTGCTTCTCCCCTTCTCTCTGAATACAGTATCTAACACACAGGAACACACAGAGATATACAGTGAGAAGCAAACACAGTGACACACACACACACACAAACATTATGTTACCTCTTGGTGAGAAAGTGCTGCTGGGAAAGATGGGGCTGTGCTCCTCACGCTGCTCTCTACATCTCTGGACACCCCGGAGAGGGTGGGCTGCAAACTATAGACAGAGAGAGAGAGAAACCAATGAGATACAGCAATACACATTCAGGTAGTACAAGTAGTACAAGGTAGTACATGGTGATATTACAGTAGTACAAGGTAG
>NW_019943200.1:27449-47545 GCF_002910315.2 Salvelinus sp. IW2-2015 | reverse complement strand
TGGTGATATTACAGTAGTACAAGGGAGTACATGGTGATATTACAGTAGTACAAGGAACTGTTCTAGTCAGGTGGTCTGGCATCATAGGCCACGGTGAGGCAACAGGTGGACAGCACACATGCTCAGGCTTATAATAGAAATGACTTTCCAAAACAATTGATGCAATGGACCGTGTGGGTGTGTGTGTGCATGATGTGATGAGGAGTTTCCATATGGCTGCAATAGTTCTCGAAAGCATCCATCACAACGGCACATACCTCTGAAGAGGGTGTGATTTATGAAGCTGCTCATATATTATGGCTTAACATGTAATGTTCTGAAATCCATTTCAGTGAACTAGCAGACAGACGGAGAAATGACACACTAATAACACATTCATCCCTTCATCTCCTGTTCTGTTAGTTTGGAGTCAACAGAACTCTAAAAATAACCCCCCATTTCCCGGCCCACCCTCCCAAACCATGAGCTCAGCACATTACTTAAATGGGGTAGATCTCAAGAGTCCCAACGTAGCTTCATCTCCTTCATTGGCACTGATCAGAAAGCAGAGGGCAAGCGGAGGGCCACCCGGCATGGCGGGGGCTTTCTGCGGCCTTATGCTCTACAGGAAGAGGAGGAGCTCAGCATGTAAGTTACCAGGATGTTGTTTTCACCTGTCCACATCTTTATGTCAGTGGAAAAGACGAAGAGAGAAAGACACTTTACAATGAGAGGTGCAGTCCTTTTCATATTCCAAATCAGTCTTAGGTAAACCCAAAAGAGCTAGATCACCAAAACAACCACAACTCTATGTTTCCCTTCCTCGTCGCCTTAGATTTCACAACTCCTAAGGTCAGGAGTGAGGCAACAACTTCCTGTTACACCAGGCCAGGGAAACATCCATTTCAACCACAAATCATAAACAACGGCTCTTCACATTCAGGTCCACAGAACTCCAGGTTTTCATCCTGCCCCACTAATCAGGAACTGATTCAGACCTGAGAAATTAATATTTCACTTCCAAATACAACAGACACACATCATAGCCCTAATAAAGGAACAGTATCAGTAGCCAGTGGACACACCAAATTCGGTATAAATTACAGAAGATAACATTAAGCTTCAAAATATACATTGTTTCACTGACTGTGACAACGAAAGAAGCAAGTAACAGTAGCAGTAGCAGTTACAGTAGCAGTTACAGTTGCAGTAACAGTAGCAGTTACAGTAACAGTAGCAGTTACAGTAACAGTTACAGTTGCAGTAACATTAGCAGTTACAGTAACAGTTGCAGTTGCAGTAACAGTAACAGTAGCAGTTACAGTAGCAGTTACAGTAACAGTAGCAGTAGCAGTTACAGTAACAGTAACAGTTGCAGTTGCAGTAGCAGTTACAGTAACAGTTGCAGTTGCAGTAGCAGTTACAGTAACAGTAGCAGTATCAGTAGCAGTTACAGTAGCAGTAGCAGTTACAGTAGCAGTAACAGTAGCAGTTACAGTAGCAGTTACAGTAGCAGTTACAATAGCAGTAACAGTAGCAGTAACAGTAACAGTTACAGTAGCAGTAACAGTAACAGTAGCAGTAACAGTAACAGTAGCAGTAACAGTAGCAGTAACAGTAACAGTTACAGTTACAGTAACAGTAGCAGTAACAGTAGCAGTAACAGTAGCAGTTACAGTAACAGTAGCAGTAACAGTAGCAGTAGCAGTAACAGTAGCAGTAACAGTAGCAGTAACAGTTGCAGTAACAGTAGCAGTTACAGTAGCAGTTACAGTAGCAGTAGCAGTTACAGTAGCAGTAACAGTAGCAGTAACAGTTACAGTAGCAGTAACAGTTACAGTAGCAGTAACAGTAGCAGTAACAGTAGCAGTTACAGTAGCAGTTTGGATGTACATAACTGAGATTTCCATCCAATCTTATATAAACATGACTGTTCCATTCTCCATGGCAAGTTATCCATTATACAAGGATATATCTGTGACTCAATGAAGCCAGTCTACTCACCACACCAACCCACCACACAAAGCATGCATTCAAACAACCTATTTGCACAGTGACAAATTATATCTCATTCCTTGCTTACAGTCCAGTCACAAATTATACCCCATTCCTTGCTTACTGTCCAGTCACAAACTGCTGATACAGTCAGTAGCAGTCCAGTCATATTGTATCGTATTATATCCAAACAGAGACAATCCCACAGCCAGATGGAAACAGAGGCAGAAGGGGGGAAAGATCACGACACGGATGATCCTACATCCTTACCAGGGAGGCGGACAATTCAACAATCGTCAGATCAACATACTGTCTGTTACTGTATTCCAGACACCTCTACCACTACACACCGTTCATACAGACACTCAGAGAGAGTACTCTGCTAGCCGGGTTGAGCTCTTATACAGTCTCTCTCTGGTCTCTGCTCGTGACACCGTGCCTCTCCACTCAAAGAGTCACAGGGACAGGGTTAGTCACTGCCCCTTCCTCCCCAAACCAACTGCGTTTCCTCTCCTCCTCCTCCTCCTCCTCATAAATGAATGTCAGGGTGTCCAGAATATCGCTGTCCGTGGGAGGAACAAAGGGGACTCAGTGTTCGGAACCCCGCAGCAGATGCCCCCTGTCAAACACACACACAGAACTCTGCCCCAAGCTGGGAAATCCATTCACCTTCCCTGTGAGCTGTGAGTATGGCTGAAACACACACACAGAACTCTGCCGCCAAGCTGGGAAATCCATTCACCTTCCCTGTGAGCTGTGAGTATGGCTGAAACACACACACAGAACTCTGCCCCAAGCTGGGAAATCCATTCACCTTCCCTGTGAGCTGTGAGTATGGCTGAAACACACACAAAAACACAGACACAAATGCCAAGAAAGAGGGGGCAGTACGTCTCTGAGAGACGGGGCCTGACGCCCTCGAATCGCACAGACTCCACTGACACACACACACCCTTCCACAGTGATAAGGCTCTCCGAGCGATAAGGCTCTCCGAGCTATGGTTCTCTGATAACACAGGTATTACATGTTTATAGTGCTTGGTATCTTCAACAGAATGGTAGCAGACCATAATGTTGTCTGTTACATGACAGAATGCTGTTCAACCATGTGAGCAACAACTCCCTCTGCTATTAACAATGACAGACTGGAAATTAATGAGGGCATTTTCCATCAGCTACCAGCCTAAGGAATGACAATGCTGAGACATAAAGGCATGAGTACAGAGGCAGAATCAAACTTTGCCCAAACCATTTAGAAAAATATAATAGGTGAACAACCACAACAAACTGAATCACAGATTTCTCATACCATGACAACAATGATAACTTTTTAAAAACATGTCCGTCCTTGTGATTATTTTAAGGAAATGTTGGTCCAAACATGTTGATACTGGTTGAATGACAGCTTACAAAAAAAATAAGTGATATGTGGATAGTAAATGCAGGTTTTTCTGGAACTGTGCACTGTGTTCACTCAGTCAGTGTCCTTTAACCCCCTCACTCCCACAACCACACACACATTCTACCTGTACACAGGTAAGTGTTTCCCTCCAGTCTGTTCAGAAAATAGTTTAGCCCCCTCTGCTGGTGCAATTCTGCACTCTAGGTAGTATTTAACCAGATGACCCTACTCACAATCCTAAATCATTAGAGGGAGGGATTAATTAACATCTGACCCTGTATCAGTGGCTAAGGGCAGCTTCTACCTACTTCCCATTCCCATCCCCATTTTGCCCCTTTACGAGATCATATCCTGTTTCCCGATTCAGGTCTGGTGTTGACACATAGATGAGAGATAGAAGACAGTGTCTCGACAGCCTGTCCCCAGAGAAGTGACTCAGTTCACTCCCCAGTCACACCTCTCCACTATGCTGTACCACGCCAAGGTCTCATAGTCTGTATCCCTGAGGGTCATTTTTCTGACCCCTCCGATTGGCTGTGTCCCTGAGGGTCATTTTTCTGACCCTTCCAATTGGCTATGTCCCTGAGGGTCATTTTTCTGACCCCTCCGATTGGCTGTGTCCCTGAGGGTCATTTTTCTGACCCTTCCAATTGGGTGTGTAGTGGAGTCTCTGTACTGATCCTGTTCAGACACATCTGATAGGGTGAACCACTAAAGATCTTTGTACCAACCTCCCTGATAGGCTGAACCTCTCAGAGTCTCTACAGAGGAGAAAAGCTCCTTCTTGATGTAGTAGTGATTTTACAGGAAGTGTGAGGTTCCCTTTACCAGAAACGAGGTTGCATAACAACTGACTCACACACACAGAGCGACCCTGTGATTGCCTGGGTCACTGGGTTCATGTTTACAAGAACCGCAAGTCATGTGATCACTCAAAGGAACAACCAGACAAAACAAATCAAGACAACACAAATACCCAATTCCTCACCTCAGTGCTGGTGAGGAAGGCAGTGGGCTTGTTCAACATTGCAGACGGCACTGCCAGCGAGCCGTGATTCACTGATGTACAAGAGGCATTTCACTGTGCAGGTGACATTAAAAACTTGATATCAACTTGCATCACAAATAACTATTTTGTAGATCAGTCAGTCCCAGTTGACCCAGAATAAATCAGGTATTTGATTCCCTCGAACACGGCCAGTGTTTCCCACATGGTGGGCCGGACCAACTAGTGGGTTTCAGCTAACTCCTCCTGGGTTGCGGCGGTTACTGATACAGATAACCATGGTGATAAGAAGGTGAATGGGACAGTTGCTAGGTAGTGAACATCTGGTTGTCTCTCGTACCCTGATGAGATGGTTGTCACTGAACAGCATTTACTAAATATATAACCAATCAGAACCAACAACACTGTTGGTGTATGCATTTCCTGGCTATGTGACCTCGGACACAGGAACAGCATGCTGAACATAGGTTCATTCTCTAAAGGTCATGACCTCTTCAATACAACACATTTTTATGGACCTTCAATCAAACAGGATTTACAATTCTGCAAATTCTCTGGCCCCTTGAGTATTATCAAACTATGTCTTCTAGTTATATAATATAGTTATGTTAATCCTAATGCTATTGGTTGAAATTGTGATGGCCAAACTATCTCACACCACAGAATGGGTCTGGGGAGCACTGTGGACAGTGCTGTGTGTCGAGCGTATTGATTGGTTGGTCAGTGTGTTTTAGAATGTGGCCTTTGACTAATCAATCAGGATCTGCCCCAGGGTGACACACCACCAACAACAGAGAGATTCAGCAGGCTGATTTAGTAAGGCTTTTTTAAGGGGAAGCGTGTTGTGCTTTAAAAAGGGCCAGCGTACCCAACGTTTCCCCTCTTCCCCTCTCCTCACCTCTCTGCTGGGGTCTCTCCATCCCCAGGCTGTGGTTTCCATACAAACCTACTGGATATATTCAGACACATCAGTTTCAGCGGTATGAGTTAACACAGACTTGCACTGAACTCTCGTCTCATAGGCTCACTGAAACACTGGGAGGCATGGTTCTCACATTCATACGTGCTAACAACAAGGCCTTGTTTGCAAACACACTGGGGCACCTTTAATAGCCTGATAGAGACAGCAGTGTATTTACAGTGTTATTTTGGGGCAAGGGCAGGGCTGGGGCAGGCAGCCTGCTGATTGGCTAGAGCAGCTGCATGCCGGTTGTTGTTGACCAATCCCTAAGCGTCTGTGTGGGATGGAAATCTGACCAAGAAAGCCTTGACAATGGCCTATGGAGAGAGGAGGCTGGGCCCACACACAACTTTGTTTTACTATCCTCGTGGGGACCAAATGCTGAGTCAGAAAGTTATAGACGTACAAATACTGTATCATACCCCCCCCCCCCAAAAAAAAAATGCTAACATCCCCGGTTATTGTAATGGTGAGATTTCAGCATGTCTTAGGGGTAGTATATTTGTGTGTCTGTAACTTTCTTACTCATCATTATTCAACATTCATTCATGATGATCCAGAATCATGGTAGCATCCACATGAATGTAGAAGTGTTCAGAAACATATTCTATTCTTATTTACAATAAAAGTGACTCTAAAATGAGACAATACATGATTTACCATTCATTTCTACGGGGCAGAACACAATCTGAAACACAAACAAAACAAACAGCAAATGCTTCCAACAAGTTTATAGAGTCACAAGCTTGATGGAATCGTTGCGTTCTAGGAATATGGGACCAAATACTCGACTACTTTAATACATATACTGTATAAGTGAATTTGTCCCAATACTTTTGGTCCCCTAAAATGGGGGGGATTATGTACAAAAATGAAAATCCTCTCAAATTAAAGCTGACAGTCTGCACTTTAACCTCATAGTCATTGTATCATAAACCTAGTCATTGTCTCGTTAACCTAGTCATTGTATCATAAACCTAGTCATTGTATCATTAACCTAGTCATTGTCTCATTAACCTAGTCATTGTCTCGTTACCAGTCTGTTCATAACCTAGTCTTGTTATAAACCTAGTCATTGTTCGATTAACCTAGTATGTCATAATAAAACTAGCATTGTATCATTAACCAGTATTGTCTCATTAATAAGTCATTGTCTCGTTAACGCTAGTCATTGCATAATAGTCGGTGTTGTGTGTATTAATGCAAGGTCTTATTAGTTCATTAACCCTATATTGCATATTAACACTAGGTCAATTGTTCAATTAAATGTATTGTCACTTAATAACTAGTCATTGTGCTTTCAAAAGTGCTTGAGACGAAAACAAAAATGAAGTCTCTGTCCCATACTTTTCGAGCTCAAATGTATGTGGAAGGAATTGGTGACGATAACAGATTTAAAAAGGAACCACATGTTGCCAGCATGCAGACCCCAACGAGCTAAGTAGTTTATGTCTCAGGATATAAATATGCTTGCAATGAAGGGTGGAGTGGCAGTAACAGAAGGTGTGCTGGTTTGAATATGAGGGTGACTAGGTGAAAAGAAGTCAATGTCTCTTGAGCAATTGCTGCTGTAAATCGTTCTGATGAGAGCTGCAATTATGTTAAATGATCGAATTCTCGTGGCCGGATGGGAGCAACTTTTAACATGTTAAGATGTTTGAGCCGCCGGCCAGAGGAATCTAATGTTTATTTTTTTCATGTTTTTATAATTATATTAGTTTTACTATACAAGTGATAACACCACAATAGAAACATAAGACCACAACAAAATCAAAATATGCAGATCACCTGATCTCACACATCCACAATCCCCTGCAGACCACTGCCTACACCAGTTCATCCCCAACCCGGCCCAGACCGCATGCCAACCCATCTCCTCACACCATCACTCAACCTGTCAACCCGATCTCCCATACATCCCCTGACGACACCCACAGTACCCTCCACAAATCACACTGCTACTGCTCACACCCCATCTCCACACAACATACTCTGCAGACAACAGTACCATCCCAACATCACCTGCCAGACCCACACTACCGATTCATCACACACACTTGCCCGACACTGCTCAACCCATACAAATACATTCCGGCCAGACCTCTCCCCATCTTCATCAAACCACGCACACTCTCACCGCCATGATCGACAACATCACCTGCCCAGCCCACAGGCTCAACCCATCCACAAATACCCTGTCCCAGACCACTGCTAACCCATCTCCTCACAACATCATCTGCAGACCCACCAGTCAGCATCTCCATTCAACATCACTGTCAGCACCACCAGCTGCACACTCCTCGACACATCAACCTGCCAACCACCAGCTACCCATCTTCATCAAATCACTGCCGAACGCACCTGCCAATTCCATCACAACATCACACTGCCAGCCACCTGCTCCACTCTCCATCCACAACATCATCCGCAGACCCTGCTAACCGCAATTAATATCCATCGCACAATATCCCTGGAACAACGAGGATGGGCGCGAATGAAACATAAAATCGACATAAGAGAGTGGCTAGAATATGTTGCAAAAATGTTAGAGTTCCGAAAAAAAAAAGTCAAATAAATACTGATTTGTAAAAAAAGTCGTGTCCTGTATATATATTATTTTAAACTTATCTTTATAGCTTTTGATATATTTTTTACCAAGAACTCACTACAAAAGGCTTTCTGAAAAGCTTTCTAAGAGTAAAACGCTTCACACATACAAAAAAGTATTCTATTAACCTACAATCTGAAAATCCACCGTGGGAAGCATCGTAGAGGGGTAACATTTCAGAAGCTAGCAGAAAGTAAACCAGAGCTATCGATAGTAGCAGACTAGTAGTCTGTAGCTGCCTCAGATGAATTTAGCCGGTCTGCTGGTAGCGTTGGTGTTTCAGTGCAGTTATTGATGTCATAGTATTCTTTACTGATAATACTACGCCTGTTGTGGCAACGCGTCGGACGATTCCGGGACTTTTTTTCTCTCAGTTTTCCCGGATTTCAGCCGCGAGGCTCTAGGCCATTTGGCAGCTAGCTAGCGCAACCGTGTACCTATTGGCTTTCGTAGTATCCCGGAGCAGACTCAAATCATTCGGAGCTAGGCCGCTGAGAGGGTTCATCAGGCATCTGGGCTACAGTCCACTTCGTGACGTTTTTTTTTTTTTTTTTGTTTGTTTTGTTGTTGCTGCAGATACGGAGCAGGGCTTCACCGGACTGCTCGAGTTTATCGGCACGAGGGAGTTATCCAAGGGCACCCGTCCGCGCGTTACCTGAACGTCATCTGGGGGGCCCTTCTACGTGTAGCTGTCTTGTCGGTGCTAATTGAATAAGTATCGCGAAATTAATTATTATTATTTATTTATTTTATTTTTTCTTGGGTCAACTATATTATTTTGCCAATTTGGATTGTCCCTCTACACGGACACCATTAACTACCGCGGAACGCCGAGGTTTAAAATAGATTTCGATACTATGCTGATCTTGCTACGCAAGCCATTTAGACAGGCCAGACTGTCGGATGCCGGTGACCAAACACTCTCTCACTGGACCTTATTGGATCACTCCGATTAGCATGGTCTCTTAATGTAAATATGCTTGTCATTTGCTGTTTCAGGTTAGTGGTTTATTGGCTAATTTCACTGTAGGTCTAGCTGCTCACTATACACCAAACAGTTCCACACCATATGCGATGACATCATATGGTTTAATGATGTTTCTAGAGCAATATCTCTCTATCATCACTCAATACCTAGGTACCTCACTGTATTCACATCTACATACTTTGTTGTACATTATTCTTTAAGCTATTATCGCCCAGATTCCTTTTACTCTCTGCTCTAGAAGTTCTAGACGAACATTTCTATAGCTTTAGCCGTACCATCTTACTCTCCTCTGTTCCTCTGGTGATGTAGAGGTGAATCGCAGGCCCTGCATAGACTAGCTCCACTTATTCCCCAGGCGTCTCTTTTGATGACTTTTGTAACCGTAATAGCTTGCTTCATGCATGTTAACATTAGAAAGCCTCTCCTAAGTTTGTTTTGTCACTGCTTTAGCACACTCTGCCAACCCGGATGTTTTAGCCGTGTCTGAATCCTGGCTTAGAAAGACACCAAAAATTCTGACATTTTCATCCCAACTACAAGATTTTCAGACAAGATAGAACGGCCAAGGGGGCGGTGTTGCAATCTATTGCAAGATTGCTGCAGAGTTTTTTGTTTACTATCAGGTCTGTTCCCAACAATTTGACTTCTTACTTTTAAAAATACCTCTCTAAACACAGGTCTCCTCAGTTGCAGCTGCTTATAAGACCACCCTCCCAGCGTGCTGGACACTATATGTGAACTGATTGCCATCTATCTTCAGAGCTCGTGCTGCTAGGCGACTAAATTTTAACATGCTTAACACCAGCACCTACAATCTAAGCTTGATGCCTCAATCTCACACAAATTATAAATGAACCTACAGGTACACAATTCGTAAGGTCCTCATAGATATCATAATCAAACTTGCCTCAATAACCTCTGCTGTTTTCAAAGATCTCAGCGTCACTGCCTATTGCCATGATCCGTAATGGGTCAGCGGTCAAAGACCTCCATTCATCACTGTCAAACGCTCCCTGAAACACTTCAGCGAGCAGGCCTTCTAATCGACCTGGCGAGGTATCCTGGAAGGATATGATCTCATCTCAGTAGAGGATGCTGGACATTTTTTTTAAATGTTCCTAACATTTGCAATGCCATTCAAGAATTTAGAACCAGGAACAGATATAGCTTGGTTCTCTCCTGACTTGATGCCTTAACCAACAGAAAAACATCCATGGCGTTGCATTAGCATCCGAACAGCCCCGTGATATGCAACTTTTCAGGGAAGTAGAAACAGTATACACGGCAGTAGAAAGCAAGGCTAGCTTTTTAAGCAGAAAATTTGCTTCTGCACACAAATTCAAACTGGGACACTGTAAATCATGGAGATAAGAACACTCCTCCTCTCCACTGCTCTGAAGATAGGAACACTGTCACACCAAAATCCTATAATTGAGAATTTCAATAAGCATTTTCTACGGGGCCATGCTTCCACCTGGCTACCCTACCCCGGACAACAGCACTGCCTCCTCTGCTACTCGCCAAGCCTTCCCATTTCTCTTTCTCCATACAATGATACAGTAGAAAAAGCTGCAAAATCTGGACCCTTACAAATCAGCCGGGCTAGATAATCTGGACTTTCTTTCTAACATATGCTGAAATTGTTGCACCCCTATTACTAGCCTTTTCAACTCTCTTTGGTGTCGTCTGAATTCAAAAGATTGGAAAGCTGCGGTTATCCCCTCTTCAAAGGGGGGGACACTCTTGACCCTAACAGCTACAGACCTATATCTATCTACCTGCTTTCTAAGGTCTTCGAAAGCCAAGTCAACAAACAGATTACAGACCATTCTCGAATCCCACATACTTCTCCGTGCAATTGTTTCAGAGCTGGTCATGGGGTGCACCTAGCCACGCTCAAGGTCATAAACGATATTTAACGCCATCGATAGGAAATACTGTGCAGCCGTTAATTACCTGCGCAAGGCTTTTGACTCTGTCAATCACACATCCTCATCGACGACTCGACAGCCTTGGTTTCTCTAATGATTGCCTCGCCTGGTTACCAACTACTTTCTGATCGAGTTTCAGTGTGTCAAATGGAGGGTTGTTTGTCCGGGCTCTGCAGTCCTCATGGGGGTGCCACAGGGTTAATTTTGGACGTCTCTCTGTATACATCAATGATATCTTTGGGTATTCGTCATATACGCAGACGAACTATTCTGTAAACTTCTGGCCTTCTTTTGACACTGTGTTAACAACCTCCAGCAGCTAAATGACATACAACTCTCCTTCCGTGCCTCCAATTGCTCTTAATACATAAAACTAAATGCATGCTCTTCAACGATCGCTGCTGCACTGCCGCCTGTCCAACATCACTGGACGGCTCTGACTTAGAATAGTGACAACTACAAATCCATAGGTGTCTGGTTGACTGTACATTTCCTTCAGACTCACATCAAATCGTTAAATCTAGGTTCTATTCCGCAAAACATCCTTCACTCATGCTGCAAACATACCTTGTAAAACTGACTCCCTACAATCGACTTCGGTGATGTCATTTACAAAATAGCTCAAAACCCTACTCAATAAATTGGATGATTCACAGTGCCATCGTTTTGTCACCAAAGCCCATATACTAACACCACTGCGACCTGTACACTCTCGTTGTGGCCTCGCTTATTCGCGAAACCCTGGTTCAGGTCATCTACAAGACCTGCTAGGTAAAGTCCCCTTATCTCAGCTCGCTGGTCACCATAGAGCACTACTGTAGCACGCGCTCCAGCAGGTTTATCTACGATAACAATTCTTCCTTTGGCCGTCTCTCCGTATCGCTGATAGACTGGAACGAACTACAAAAATCTTGAAACTGGAAACACTTATCTCTCTCACTAGCTTTAAGCACCAGCTGTCAGAGCAGCTATAGATTACTGAACTGTAATAGCCATCTATAATTTAGCCCAAACAACTAACCTACTGTAGTTTATTTATTTATTTGCTCCTTTGCCACCCATTAGTTTAACTTTGCGCTTTCTTCCTGCAAACCAACCATTCAGTGTTTTTAGTTTATATATTAGCTGCTTGTGTATTAACTTCGCCACAATGCTTTTTATATTTATTTATTTATACATATATTTGTTCCTTCACCTCCTTATCACTCACTTGCTCACATTGTATATAGATTATATTTAAATTGACTATATGTTTGTTTTCTCCATGTGTAACTATGTGTTGTTGTATGTGTCGAACTGCTTTGCTTTATTTGGCCAGGTCGCAATTGTAAATGAGATAGTGTCTCAATTTGCCTACCTGGTTAAATAAAGGTTAATAAAAAAATAAAACAAATATAAAAAATCCACAAATCACCCTGCCAAGCCCTGCTCACCCCATCTCAATCCACAACATCACCTGCCAGACATGAACCATCTCATCCAACATCCTGAGATCTTCATCCACAAAATCACCCTGCCAGACCAAACCCATCTCACTACTCCATCGTTTAAACATTGTTTTCTCCGTACACCACGCACTTTCAACATTCAGATAATAAGCATCTGACCTTTCCATTGTGTTAGCGACGGAGGATGGTGCTATTGCATGTGTATAGGGGGAGGATGGTTGATTCCATTGTGTTAGGGACGGAGGACTTGTTTTCATGTGTAAGAGAGGAGGAGTTGATTCCATTGTGTTAACGGAGGCTGGTTGTTTCATTGTGTTAGCGCGGAGGACTGGTTGATTTCCATTGTGTTAGCGACGGAGACTGGTTGATTTCCATTGTGTTAGGACGGAGGACTGGTTGATTTTCATTGTGTGCGACAGAGGACTGGTTTGATTTCCATTGTGTTAGCGACGGAGGACTGGTTGATTTCAGTGTGGAAGGATGGTTGATTTCTTTGTTACGCGACGGGAGGACTGGTTGATTTCCATTGTGTTAGCGACGGAGACTGGTTGATTTCATTGTGTTAGCGACGGAGGACTGGTTGATTTCCTTGTGTTAGCGACGGAGGACTGGTTGATTTTATTGTGTTACGCGAGGAGCTGGTTGATTTCCAATTGTGTTAGGGGGGGGTTAGCGCGAGGACTGTTGCATTTCCATTGTGTTAGCGACGGAGGACTGGTTGATTTCCCATTGTGTTAGCGACGGAGGACTGGTTGATATTGTTAGACGAGGATGGTTAGATTTCCTTGTGTTAGCGACGGAGGACTGGTTGATTTCATTGTTAGGGAAGGACTGGTTGATTTCCATTGTGTTAGGAGAGGACTGTTGATTCCATTGTGTTAGACGACGGAGGACTGGTTGATTTCCATTGTGTTAGCGACGGAGACGGTTGATTTCCCAGCACTCATATATTTATGTCTTGAAATATGCTGACAGACGGATTAAATCTTAATTTCCATTGTATAAACTTCTGACAGCCAACTTTCTAATTCTGCCATAACTTTTGTACTTTATAGTACACTATATGATCAAAAGTATATGGACCCTGCTTGTCGAACAGCTCATTCAAAATCATGGGCATAATATGGAGTTGGTCCTGTTACCTTGGTTGATTTCATTGTGTTAGCGCGGAGAGATAGAGTGATTTCCATTGTGTTAGCGAGGAGGACTGGTTGATTTCATTGTGTTAGGACGGAGGACTGGTTGATAGTGAGACGGAGGAGTTATCTCATTGTGTTAGCGACGGAGGACTGGTTGATTTCCATTGTGTTAGCGACGGAGGACTGGGTTGATTTCCATTGGTGTGTAGCGACAGGAGGATGGTTTGATTTCCATTGTGTTAGGAGAAGAGGACTGTGTTTGATTCCATTGTGTTAGCAGGAGGGATGGTTGATTCATTGTGTTAAGGACGGAGGATGGTTGATTTCCATGTTTAGCGAGAGAGAGAGAATGTTGATCCATTGTGTTAGAGACGGAGGACTGATATGATTCCATGAGACAACTGTGAATCCAACTTGAGTTAGGAAGGACTCGGATTCGATTTCGCATTGATAAGCGACGGAGGACGTGGTTGATTTCATTGTGTTAGCAGAGCAGAGAAGGACTGTATGCATTTCCAATGTCTTTATTCCAGCGAGAGGACTGGTATTAATCTATATTTAATTCTTAATATGCTAGAGAAGATAACTTAATCTTGTATATTGACAGCCATACTTTCCTAATTATTGCCGATGCAAAGAATTTTGTAGCTTTATAGGTACTATATAGAATCAAAATGATATGGACAGCTGACTATGAACAGTCATTCCAAAATCATGGACATTATATGGAGTATAGAGTTTGTAATTGCTATCCTGTAACGCTATAACTGAACTACATCCTGTGTCCTCCTAACTGCCCATGCACTCCCAGTGCTCTTCCCTCTTATCTGTGTGTGATTGTGTGGGCAGAAAGGTGTGCTGAGGAGCAGAGCAGATCACACAGCCGACATCCTGTCCATTAATCAAGACTATCATACTCATCCTCACGATCAATGGCCAGATCGTAAACGTCTGCTCAGTCACTAGTCTGCGTTCCTCTTAGAACGATATGATTCCTGCATAGATCCGTTTTCCGTGTTGTGCCGTTTTCCCGGCCTTGCTGGCGCCGTTATAACTCATCAGGCGGCCACAAAAAGACCAAAAACCAAAAAAAAGATAAAAAAAAAAACTGGTACCTGTCTACAGTGAACCAGGCATCGTAGTATAGCTAACCCAAGAGATACCTGCTACCATGTCCTGTCAGTAATAAGAAGACTGTTGTCAATAGTCCTGTAGATGCAAACTGTTCGTCAGTCCTTCTCCCGTTTGTGGTAGCTACCTTAGTCTATAGATACCATAATGATCTCTTACTGTCTGTCATACTGTACATGTCTTTGTCAGTCATGCTACCACAGATAAAGATATACTGATAAAATTCTGTAATAGATAAAAAAAGATAGTCCGTGTCCTGTCCTATCAGTCCTGCTACCCTGTCTTGTCAGTCCTTCTACCCTGTCTTGTCAGTCCTGCTACCCTGTCCTGTCAGTCCTTCTACCCTGTCCTGGACTCCCCACTCTACTGTTTCCTTGGATTCCTCTCCAGACCTGCTTACCCAGCCCTAATTCCCCTCGCTCCAGCCTCAGCCTCAGCACCTGGCTCCCTGCAACCCGCCAGAGCTTTCCCTGGCCTTCACCCCATCTTCCCCGTTTTTCAATAAATACCTTGGTCACCTTATCCCAGTTTTCTCGTCTGAGTCTGCTCTTGGGTTCACCTGCTCCGCGTAACAGGTCCCCCCTTTGCTGCTATAACAGCCTCCACTCTTCTGGGAAGGCTTTCCATTAGATGTTGGAACATTGCTTCAGCCACAAGAGCATTAGTGAGGTCGGGCACTGATGTTGGGCGATTAGGCCTGGCTCACAGTCGGCGTTCCAATTCATCCCAAAGGTGTTCGATGGGGTTGAGGTCAGGGCTCTGTGCAGGCCCTTCCCCAAACTGATGCCACAAAGTTGGAAGCACAGAAATGGTCTAGAATGTCATTGTATGCTGTAGCGTTAAGATTTCCCTTCACTGGAACTAAGGGGATGAGCATCTTCAATATGTTCCCATTGTTCCTCTTTAGTGAATTTAACTACATGTGGCAAGTAAAAGCCTGGGTGGTGAGTTGATACAATTCCATGTCTGGAAGTTTAACACCACCCTCAGATTTAGGAAGATGTAAAACTTTCCTTTTCATTCTATGAGTTTTATTTGTCCATATAAAGTATTTGTATTATTATTTCAGTCTTACTGTTGTCACTGTAGGAGTGGACACGTTGTTGGCAGAGCGCACAAACTAGGATAACCTTGAGAAAAAAGGTTTATTTAATTCCATTTACGAGTCAATGTATTCATTGTCTTTTGTTTGGATTACTCCTGTTAATCTTGAGTAAAGACTCTTGATTACACATAGAACTAGGCCTAGGGTACCTGGCCTGAGTGTAAATGTGGGCCTAGAAATCAAATGTAGACCTATGTAGACCTAGAAATCAAATGTAGACCTAGAAATCAAATGTAGACCTAGAAATCAAATGTAGACCTATGTAGACCTAGAAATCAAATGTAGACCTAGAAATCAGATGTAGACCTAGAAATGTGCCTACTGGGGGATCTGATAGTATTTCTGATTGTCTTAACTCACCATCACTGTAAGTAACAAACAGTAAGAGAACAAAGTGTGTTTTTACATCCATTGAGAATGACAATAGTTCCTCAACGTAGCCTATTTGAAAAACATTTCCAGCTCTCTCCCTTTTGATAACAAAATGTCATCCTCTGATCCTGTGGAAACGTCATAACATAGGCCCAGCTGATTACTTTTTTGATAGCCTACAGCGGATAGCCTACAGCGGATAGCCTGCAGCGGATAGCCTACAGCTGATAGCCTACAGCTGATAGCCTACAGCTGATAGCCTACAGCTGATAGCCTACAGCTGTGTCGGTCTGTCCAGAGCTCACTGTGCAGGAAACTGAAAATTACAATATTGCAAGCTTCAGGTTGACCAAGTTAATAGTTGAAACAATGTTTCCAGTTCCTTGCAGACAGGCCAGGCGTAGACAATGTGATTTATAGAATACTCATTTTGAAATCAGGATATTTTCTACCTGCAGGCTGCAATGTTTTTATTTGTTGGCTTTATGTAGTCTCTTTTTACGTATTGGCAATAGAAGTTACTTTTAGATTTGTATCATTTTCATTTAGCTGGAGTTTTGATTAATAGCCACATGACATTGATTTTGAGCTATGAAGACCTTATTATAAATTAAATTATACTGTTCCATGAAAATGTGCAGATGAAAATCACAACTGGTGCGCAGATCAGTAGAAATGGTTGATAACTCGTCACTCCAAATGTGAAAGGTTGTCGGACGCTGGTGCAGCCTATTACCGGTTAACTTCAGGAGCTTAAAAGCAGAATCTGCGAAAGCCAGCATCAGCGGGAGGAGCATAAAGCATCAGACAAGCTCAGTAGCATACATATAGTGGATTTTATTCAAATATAGGGTGTGTCTATATATGGAAAAATAAACGTTTAACCATAAACAGACGACTCTCTGTCGACAAGATTATTATATATATATTTTTTTTTTACACCCTCACAGTTGTGAAGAGGGCACGGCAACGCCTCTTCCCCCTCAGTACAAAAGGGAAAATAAATAAACATAAATATGGGTTGTATTTACAATGGTGTTTGTTCTTCACTGGTTGCCCTTTTCTTGTGGCAAGAGGTCACCAATCTTGCTGCTGTGATGCACACTGGTATTTCACCCAGTAGATTTGGGAGTTTATCAAAATTGGGTTTGTTTTGGAATTCTTTGTGGGTCTGTGTAATCTGAGGGAAATATGTGTCTCTAATATGGCCATATATTTGGCAGGAGGTTAGGAAGTGCAGCTCAGTTTCCACCTCATTTTGTGGGCAGTGTGCAAATAGCCTGGTCTGCATATGGCAGCTTCTCTCAATAGCAATGCTCAGAGTCTGTACATAGTCAACGCCTCCCTTAATTAAAGTCAGTCACAGTGGTCAGGTATACTTCCACTGTGTACTTTCTGTTTAGGGTCAACATTCCAGTTTGCCATGTTTTTTAAATTATCTTTTTGTTTTCTCATGATTTGGTTGGGTCTAATTGTGTTACTGTTGTTGTTCTATCTTTGCAACTCGCTTTTTCTCTCTCTCCCAATCTCTTTCTCTGTCCCTCCCCCTCTCGCCACATCAGGGGGGGATTAGCAGGGAGCTGCTCACTTTAAAGTATGACAACTATGCCTGCCTTTGACCTAGCTGGCATCTACATTCACACGCACAGAGACAGAGAGAGACAGAGAGAGAGACAGAGAGAAACACAGAGAGAGACAGAGAGACAGAGAGAGAGATGGGCTAGCAGAGAGAGACAGACAGAGACAGAGAGAAACACAGAGAGAGACAGAGAGAGACAGAGAGAGAGATGGGCTAGCAGAGAGAGACAGAGACAAGAGAGACAGAGAGAGAGATGGCTAGCAGAGAGAGGACAGAGAGAGACAAGAGAGAGACGGGCTAGCAGAGAGAGACAGAGAGAGACCGAGAGAGAGATGGGCTAGCAGAGAGAGACACGAGAGAGACAGAGAGAGACAGAGACAGAGATGGGCTAGCAGGGACAGACAGAGAGAGGACAGGAAAGCGAGGAAGGCTGAGGGAGAGCGAGAGAGAAGGGGTAAGATGTTTTGGGAGCTTAGTCAGTGAGCGTAGAGGGCTGTTGCCGATGGTGGCCGTGTCGGTAAATGCTGACAGAATAATAAACAGTGTACGTGCATCATATCTCAATGTGCTAATACTGGTGACATCATCATGGGAGTCACTATAACAGAAACTCAGGATCTGCTCAGCAACGCCTTTACTATCACCAAACATGAAGGGGTTTCTGGTGAATTTAACACCAGACAGGAATGCTGCACACACACATTAAAGAAGCACAATCAAGCCCACCATCACACAGACAATCTGTCAGCGCCTGTGAATAATTCCCTGTGAGCAAAAGAGGAAGGTTTTTATCAAATAAAGCATATCTGTGTCATATAGAACCTATTAAAATAGCTGTGATTTCCAGCGTTACTAATCCTGCTAGATAAGTGTTCTGCTGAGACTGAGCTTAGAGAGGAGGGAGGACAGCGAGCTGAGGTACTGCTATCATCACTAAGGGAAGGAGTGATTTAAACACTGACAGAAGTGCTGATATCCAACAGCTTTAAGCACTAGAAAAAACTTTGTCTGAGTACTGAGCTGGAGGGATGGTAGGACAGACAGATAGTCTTTAGTGTCTTCACCCTCACTTAACAGCCTGGGAGAAAGTGTGGGTGTGTATACTGTATGTGTGTATGTGTGTAGGATATAGTAGAGTTTATCTTTACGTCATCCCGTTCACATAACAGGCTGATTGAGTGTGTTATATAATCAATCCATATTCAGTAGGCTACCTTCATTTTCTCATCTCTTCCTATCGCTCTGCTTTGGTAATGTTGTTCATGTTTTTCCTGCCAATAAAGTGGTGTTGGGTTGGACTGAGTCAATTCATTTGGGATTGAGGCCTGCAGATTTATTCTATTGCATTTAGGAGGAAATATGGACTCAGATAGGGTTGTTACTGTAACGCTCGTCTGAAGAAGTGGACCAAAGCGCACCGTGGGACGTGTTCATGATCATTTATTCACCAAAAACACTCAAGCAAAATAACAAAGTGAGAAACGAAACAGTCCTGTAAGGTGCAGACACTAAACAGTCCTGTAAGGTGCAGACACAAAACAGTCCTGTAAGGTGCAGACACTAAACAGTCCTGTAAGGTGCAGACACTAAACAGTCCTGTAAGGTGAGACACTAAACAGTCCTGTAAGGTGAGACACTAAAACCAGTCCTTAAGGTGAGACACTAAAACGTCCTGTAAGGTGCAGACACTACAAACGTCCTGTAAGGTTGCAGGACACTAAAAACAGTCCTGTAAGGTTGCAGACACTAAACAGTCCTGTAACAGTGCAGACACAAAACAGAAACAACAGGATGGAAAGGCTGCCTAAGTATGATTCCCAATCAGAGACAAAGATAACAGCTGCCTCTGATTGGGAACCACACTCGGACAAAAACAAAGAAAACAACACATAGAATGCCCACCCTAATCACACCCTGGCCTAACCAAAATAGAGACTAAAACCCTCTCTATTTGGCCAGGGCGTGACAGTTACGGTGACCGGTATTACAGCCCACCAGTGGAGTCATGACCGGCAGTCAAATTCCACGTGACCGTTTAGTCACAGTAATGAGGTTCCTCCAAGCTCTGATGCTGATGGTTATTAGTAGCCTACCAAAACTACCTGCCTGCCTAACCAAGGAAAGCGTCCTCCATTCTATTTAGTGCATTATGTAGATGTCATGGTATTTTTCCGCTGCCCCTGCTTTTGTACAGCGCGCAGTAATATGGTCCATTTAAATCTTACACAAATTAACACATATGTTCTTTAGTATATGTAAAGACAACATTTAATATTTAGATAGTGTGATTAGTGACAAATACTAGCCTATCACTTTGTGAATGAATGTATTATTATTGTGAAATATGTTTTTTTAATTTATCCGTTATTTTACCAGGTTTAAGTTGACTGAGAACACATTCTCATTTACAGGCAACGACTGGGAATAGTTACAGGGGAGAGGAAGGGGATGA
>NW_019943200.1:5002-27364 GCF_002910315.2 Salvelinus sp. IW2-2015 | reverse complement strand
AGCAAAACGACCTGGGAATAGTACAGGAAGGAGGAATTGATGAGCCAATTGTAAACTGGATATTAGGGACTGATGCATTGAGGCCAATTAGAAATTTAGCCAGGACACCGGGGTTACACCCCTACTCTTACGATAAGTCCATGGTGTCACGTTCGACCATATTCTTGTGTGTTTTGCTTGTTTTAGTGTTGGTCAGGACGTGAGCGTGGTGGGCATTCAGACGAAGAGGAGGAAGGCTGCCGTTACACATGGGATCTTTAATGACCTCAAGAGTCAGGACACCCGTTAACGTCCCATCCGAAAGACGACAACCTACACAGGGCAGTGTCCCCAATCACTGCCCTGGCATTGAATTATTTATCCTATTGAATATTATTATCGCTTGTGAATGATGTATTATCGCTTGTGAATGATGTATTATCGCTTGTGAATGATGTATTATCGCTTGTGAATGATGTATTATCGCTTGTGAATTATGTATTATCGCTTGTGAATGATGTATTATCGCTTGTGAATGATGTATTATCGCTTGTGAATGATGTATTATTACTTGTGAATGATGCCCATGCTTTTTTTGCAACTTTTTCAAATCATAGTCACACTCTTCATGTAGCCTTGCCCATAGGCCTATATGTTTAGATTAGGTCGGTATCACAACTAGTGGCCAGATCATTTGTTAAAATGAAGCACACTAATCCACTTTACAACTGGTGTAGAGCCTAACTGGCATGCATATGTAGTGCGTGAGTTTCAAGTGTGGGGAGATCATTTCACCATAAAAATACACCTTTATAATAACAGCATTACATGCCTAATCACATTTGTGGTCACTTTTGAGAACGGTGTTTTCCTGCTAATGGAACATTCATGCTTATAGCCTCCTGCCGTGTGCGCATTGCTGCACTTATAATGTGAAGAAATAGCCTAATAGTTGATCAACATTTTAAGCTAAATGTTCTCATTTGTAGCGTCAGGTTCATTGCTTAAAACAGTTTATGCTAGTTGTTGTGTTCATTTGGGATCTATCGCATCCCACAACTGTTTGGAATATTTATTTCTCGCACTGAATAGAATAGGTCAACTTGTACTATGGGAGATAGTTGATTGACACAGGCTTGTACTTTGCTGTTTGTTAGGCCTACTCATCTTGTTGGCTGATGAAAAGTAGATGTGGACAGTTCTTCCAATATCTTCAATTTACACCTCAGAATTGGATAAGGACGCAGGCAGTTGTATCCCCGATGTATCCGTCTTTACTTGTAGCCTGTGAGAAAGACCCGATCACGTGACTGAGAGCCATTTGAGTGAGAGGTGCTTTGGCACGCAGCAGGGAGAAGGGAATTATAATGATTATATTCAGCCCAAGGGTAGAAAGGCTGCAAAAGGCATGGATTTTTTTAGGGGGCATTACGGCCACAAAAAGGGGATGCAGCCGGGAAATTTGAGGCATTATCAAGTGCTTGTCAAATTGTGAATGATAGACTGATGTAGTGTGTACAGCCTACGCCAAAAAAAAAAAAGTAGAGCTCATGCTTTTCATGCTACTTTTTTCAAATCATCTTTGGAGTCTCATCATGCAGCCTTATAATGTATTAAAAATCAAAACATATAGCCCAACATTTGTATCACAACTAAAGTTGCATAAATAACTCTAAATGAAGCATATAGGAGAACCTGTGTCTTTGTTAACCGCTCAACACATAATAGACGCATGTGCGCATTCCCTCAAATCATTTGGAGAAAATATACTTTATTTTATTGAGCTATGTTCAATTGTATTCTTCAAACTATAAAATAATGCTAAGCAAATCTCATCCGCTAAATGAACTAGTGTAGCCCACAGTCATATAGCCAGATCAGGACCTAACACAAGGACAACTCAGAGGATGCTATTCTGTTCTTCTGAAATAAAATTTTCTTCAAATCATGTTTCTTTGGACTTGTCTAAAATAAATCATGTCTTTATTGTGATGGTGTAGGCTATATTATATGGAAACGTTTGGTAGCACTAGCTATGAAAAGTTTACAGGGTCAGGAGTTTCTAGTGACCATATGAGCTGGCCAGGAAGAACTCTTAGCCTTCGTTGTAGCCTATAATGTGGGCCCAAAATGTTTTATGGTCATGTGGTCAGGAAAAACTCCAGCAGGCTCCAGAAATGACTACTACCAAGCAAAGAGGTGATACACAGACCACAAAATCTCAGACCCAGAAAGAGGAAGTGGGACCCTGAGGGTGGGGCTAAGAAGAGGAAGTAGTGTCACACATTCAGCGCATGTTTCAAAACCCCCCACCCCCCAATCTCATCACATCACCCTGGTCAGGTGTCTGTCTGTCCCTGGTGTTTTGGTTTTTAAAACAAAAAGGAAGAGGAGAACACAGTAGTGATTGGCAGAATATGCCAGTACATGTTAGGGAGCAAGTGGAAATCAATTTTCCCACAATTGTTAGATTTGCCACCCTACAGTGCATTTGGAAAGAATTCAGACCCCTTGACTTTATCCACATTTTGATACATTATTCTAAAATGGATTAAATAAAACAAATGATGATCAATCTACACACAATACCCCATAATGACAAAACGAAAACTGGTTTTAAGAAATGTTTGCAAATATATTAAAAATTAAAAACAGAAATATCTTATTTGAGATGTTTCTACAACTTGGAGTCCGCCTGTGGTAAAGTAAATTGATTGGACATGACTTGGAAAGGCAAACACCTGTCTATATAAAGTCCCACAGTTTACAGTGGACGTCAGAGCAAAAACCAAGCCATAAGGTCGAAGGAATTGTCCATAGGGCTCCGAGACAGGATTGTGTCGAGGCACAGATCTGGGGAAGGGTACCAAAACATTTCTGTAGCATTGAAGGTCCCCAAGAATACAGTGGCCTACATCATTCTTAAATAGAAGAAGTTTGGAACCTCCAAGACTCTTCATAGAGCTGGCAGTCCAGCCAAACTGAGCAATCAGGGGAGAAGGGCCTTGGTCAGGGAGGTGACCCAATGATCACTCTGACAGAGCTCCAGAGTTCCTCTGTGGAGATGGGAGAACCATCCAGAAGGACAACCATCTCTGCAGCACTCCACCTATCAGGCCTTTATGGTAGAGTGGCCAGACAGAAGCCACTCCTCAGTAAAAGGCACACGACAGCCCACTTGGAGTTTGCCAAAAGGCACCTAAAGACTCTCAGACCATGAGAAACAAGATTCTCTGGTCTGATGAAATGAAGATTGAACTCTTTGGCCTGAATGCCAATCGTCACATCTGGAGGAAACCTGGCACCATCCCTATGGTGAAGCATGGTGGTGGCAGCATCATGCTGATGTTTTTCAGCAGCAGGGACTGGGAGACTAGTCAGGATCGAGGGAAAGATGAACGGATCAAAGTACAGAGAGATCCTTGATGAAAACCTGCTCCAGAGTGCTCAGGACCTCAGACTGCAGTAAAGATTCACTTTCCAACAGGACAATGACCCTAAGCACACAGCCAAGACAACGCAGGAGTGGCTTTAGGACAAGTCTCTGAATGTCCTTGAGTGGCCCAGCCAGAGCCCAGGCTTGAACCTGATCGAACATCCCTGGAGAGACCTGAAAATAGCTGTGCAGCGATGTTCCCCATCCAACCTGACAGACCTTGAGAGGATCTGCAGAGAAGAATGGGAGAAACTCCACAAATGCAGGTGTGCCAAGCTTGTAGTGTCATACCCAAGAAGACTTGAGGCTGTAATTGCTGCCAAAGGTGCTTCAACAAAGTACTGAGTAAAGGGTCTGAAAACTTATGTAAATGTGATATTTCAAAATTTTTATTTGAATAAATTTGCAACAATTTCAGAAAACCTGTTTTTGCTTGTCATTATGGGGTATTGTCTGTAGATTGATGAGGGGGGGAAACTATTTCATCCATTTTGGAATAAGGCTGTAACGTAACAAAATGTGGAAAAAGTTAAGGGGTCTGAATACTTTCTGAATGCACTGTACGTGACTTCAGTTGCAAATCATTGAAGGTCAACATCATTATTTCCCATAGTAGCTAGTATGTAGTAGTTGTTACATAGTTATTACATAGTAGCTAGTATGTAGTAGTTKTTACATAGTTATTACATAGTAGCTAGTATGTAGTAGTTGTTACATAGTTATTACATAGTAGCTAGTATGTAGTAGTTATTACATAGTTATTACATAGTAGCTAGTATGTAGTAGTTATTACATAGTTATTACATAGTAGCTAGTATGTTGTAGTTATTACATAGTTATTACATAGTAGCAATGTTTCCATTAACTTGTCCAGTGATTTTTTTGTCGACATTTAGAACGTTTGCATAGAAAATAGATGTGACAATTACCTGCTATGGTGCATCTTGTGATGATAAAAACAACTGAACGTAATGACGGTAGACCAAAATAAATATCATCATTCATAAAAACCTAGAGTGTCGAAGAATAATTAAGTAGTTGACGTGTTTACATGATCAATTTAGGCAAATTATACGTTAATAATGCCATCCCACCTATCTGTTTCATGTCTCAGGTAGCCACCAAAGGACAGCATGGAGAGAAAGCAAAAATGGACTAATATTTGCCATATTCAAATCATTCTCATGTGCCAATCCTTGTCCTGACCTTCAAGAATGCCTGCATTTCTTTGTCTTGCTTTTCTGGTCGGCTGGATGCAAGTTTCCCCATCCAATTATTTAAACTCTACGGGAGTGCAGGTTTCACCGTGGCATGGATCGTGCTGATATGTTGGCACATGAGAATGTTAGTGCCAGTTGGACCTTTTTTGATTGCAGAAAAAATGTATTTAGCAAAAAGTAAGCCTAAATATTTAGGTTTTATAGCTACGCGATGACTTACCCTGCATACCTTCAAAATTATTCTCTAATCATAATGTATTCAAAAACACTGTTTCCATCATCATTTGGTCGCAATAAAGTTTGACTAAAGAAAAATCCACCCCTGTCGAACAGATAAAAAAATGTAGATTTATTTTCAAATGTATCCTATATCTGCCGTTTCCATTACACATTTCGCAAGGATTTTGTCGCATAAACCTGGGTCAATGGAAACCTGCCTAATGTAAGTGATATCAGTCAATATGACAGACCTTGTGTGTGCTACTGAGGCCTCAGCCATGAATGCATTCTAGTAAACACCCATTAGACAGCTCCGCACGGAAGTGTTACAATAAGCAGATTTCTAGGAACCAGGGCCGGGCTTAATGGGAGACCTTTTGCTCCTGCTCTTTAGGGCTCTGGGTCCTCGGTGCCACATGGAATGGGGAAAGAGATGGGGCTGTGTTTACACACACACACCTGCTGCTCTTTCTCATCTGATCACAGGCACCACTGACCCCATCTCTGGGTGCCTGTGTTACCTGTAGTAAATGAACCCTGTCACCACCACTTCCATGTGGACACTAGTCCAATATACTAGTCCAAAATACAGCTCACACACACACACACAGCAAACAGGATACAGACATAACATGAGCACTGGAACAAGCCCATCAGGTTCTGTCTCACAGCTGACACACACCTTTCTGAGGAAATAGAAACAATGTCCCCAATATGACCTACGGTGAGTTTCTGCAGACTGAAATGTTCCAAGAGTAGTTTGTGTGCATTTTGTTTTGAAAGCCAAGCTGATCAGTTTGATTTCAACAGCCTCTACCTGTCACCCCCCAACCCCCCCCCCCCCCCCCCCCCCCCACCAGTAAACTCAATCAGCTGTCTTGGAGAGAGAGGAGAGAGAGGCGTCCAGATCAGGTTGCACATTAACCCAGAAAAAGGCCCAACTGGCACCAAACCACACACACACACCAAACCCACAACACACAACACACAAGGTCTCTGTGCGCAGGTCAATGGCTGTGTACTGGATTTAGTCAATGGTGTCTACACTAAATCAATTAAAGATGTGCGATCTCAGATACAGACAGTCATTCAATATCTTCATTAAAATATTACAAAGAAAGGGCTAGCAATACTGTCTCTCATATTGTCATTGGCCAATATACATTTTGAATTCATGAGCTACAGCACAAACATCATGCACAGCACTGAGGACACACAACAGAAGCGGGGTTTGTGTCTCGCCAGAGAATGGAAATTGAGGCCGATATTAAACAAACACATGCAATGGAAAGATACAACTCAGTCTGAGTCTACTGTAGGCCTATACCTTGCATGATTGTACCAATAGCAACTTGATACACACTTGGATTCCCCGTCTGTGTGTGTGGGTGTGTGTGTGTGTGTGGTTGTGTGTGTGTGTGTGTGTGGTATTGTGGTGTGTTGTGTTGTGTCAGAGTAACCTTCTCTCCAAGGCCTGTCTTGTCCTGTCAGTGTGTATCTGATCTGGAGTCATCAGACGCATCAAAACAAACATGGCCGCCCTAGGCCTTCGTTCCTTACCTCCCATATGTCCTCTGACCCCAGCTGAACCTGTTAGCATCGCGTGTGTGTGTGTGCGTGTGTGTGTGTGTGTGTGTGTGTGTGTGAACTAACGCAGCAGAGAGTGGAGCGTGCTCTGCCACTACTGTAGGTACCTGTCAATGATCTGTGACTTGTTGTTTATCTTGAACCGTGGTCACAGAGTGGAGAAGAGGCTCCCTGTCTTCAGTATCTATCTGATCTCACCTCAGCCTCATTCACCTGCACATTGTGTTCAACTTATAGTATATTTACATCTCATCGGGCATCGAACCCGGCCCATAATGGGACACAAGTTAGGTTAGTCATCCTGTATGGAAGAACAGAGGGGATGCTGGGAGTGTTGCAGACAGACAGGGCTTATAAGAGGCATCCCTCCGTGTCCAAACAAAGGTCCATCTATCCACATTCCTCAAATAGTGATTTCCTAATTTACAGAGTCTGGGGCTAGTCTACTGCATGTTCACCATATTACACTGTGGTGCTGCTGATGACCTGTAGAAATACACATGTGATATATAATTACAGAAACGTACTAACTAGTTATACCAGTTTAACTGTCTGCCACTACTTCCAAAAATGGCTCAGATAGAATTTTATCCACAGTTTCTGCTTGAAACTTGACTTGTCTCCTGCTGATATTGAGCATATGAACATGAATCCTTGTCAGTAGGTTGCTTTGAGGTCACACTGATAAAGACATTTCTGAGAAATGGCCTAATAGTGAAAGTTGTTGAGTCAGGGTGAGAATGGGAGATTCCCTCTAAAACATAACAGTGGCGTATAGTCAGATAATAGTGAGATGGACAATAGGCCAGTTGACTTGGCCTGACCAAATGACCCTTCAACACTATTGTCCTAAATGGCCTGCATGATCAAATGGACCAGTGATGGGTCAGGCAATGGACCCCTGGGTCTCATTGTGTGTTATTACAATGAGCTATTAGTCATATTCATGGGATTACATTTATTGCAAATAGGCCTAGTATGGACTACAGCGAGGTGAGCGTTGGAGCACTCTCTCTCTCGTTGGAGCACTCTCACTCTCTCTCTCTCCTCATCCCCTCTTTTTTTCTGCTCCTTATTTTTCCCTCAATGGGAAGAGAGAGTGCTTCAACGAGAGAGAGAACTGGTAAAGCACTGGATATCTTGCCTAAATATTCAACAGGTAAAACCCAACAGATGACATTGGGTGCAGCAGTCAAGTATTGTAAGACCACCACCCAGAATGTGACATCACTTCACAGGGCTTTGGCCGTGACGTAGGTTGTTCGAGTTACAGCAAACATCACACAGCCCAGTGAGAAGTATTCACATTGCGCAACAAAACCGAGGTAGAAATAACCCTCCTGCTATATACAAACACAAACATAACCTACTACATGATGGCCTACATGCACACACACATACAACAAACACATCTGTATGTAACTAAGCGGAAAGATCGCGCGGTAGACCGCGAAGGAGAGGCCATCGCTCGGCTCTGTCTGGTGCCCCGCGCGCAGCTTTCCAGCAGTTCTCGTTACATGTATTAGTATCACAAACACGGCTTGTACACAGCAGCAGCATAGCTCTGGATAGAGTGTCTTCAATGATATGCCCTTCTCTGCGCTGCACGGAAACCAGAGGTTGGTCATAAATGGCAAAGGCATCTGGGTAAGATATTGAATTTGACAGTTCAGGAGAAAGTGCACTAAAATCCACTAAACATAGCATAAACATTGATCTTACCATGTTCGTAGCTGTCAATGTTTAAAGAAAAATACCAATAACTTTACAATAAGAAGCTGACTAGACAACCAACGTAAATCAACAAATACATGTAGTTGCGTAGCCTACTGTTTATTAGGCTAACAATGTTATATAAAATGTGTTTTCAATGCACTAAAACTATAAGCCCTTTTTTATAAAAAACACATGCCTTTTTATCTAGCAGTGTCAGTGAACGCTCGAGCTAATTAACGTTCATTCTTTCAAGATGACCATTAAATCTATTTCCAAAGTTCTGTTGAACTATGGCGCACAATACATGCAACCCAGGGACTTTTCCAGAGTTGACCCATTTGTGGTGGATTTGCGCAGCAGAAGTTCAGCGGTGGAATATCACTTACCCGCTATGAAGGTCAGACGATACGAAGTTAGAGTCAGGTTCTGGAAACTAGGTGGCTCTTCCACCAGTGCGCTCCGATACTGTCCGCGGAAAGGCTGGGACCCTCACACACATACTACGCAAAAAAATACAAATAAATAAAAGAAGCGTCTTTGTGCGTTCTAATTTCAGTAGAATGGCTGCTACTCTCCGGTGGCTCTCCAGCTGCTGATTGTTTTCGTCCCGCTGGCTGTGATGTTGTCAGCGGAGTTCGGAGCGTCCCTGGTCACCTGTATGCACTTGTGACAACTCCGGCCACCAATGGCAGAGCGTGATGGGAATTCTGGGGGATGTAGTTCTGTTGGACGGGTATTTTCGGGAGAGTGACGTTATGCCCGTTGACTGTCAGTGCACGCAGCTCATGGTTGCCCCAGGATTGGCTTTAATGGTCACTCATTCCTGACTGCCTGACAATTTTTCTAATGGAGCATAGGCCTACAATAGTGCACACCTTCCTTGCCTTCCCTCTCACTAATGCGTGCATGTGTGTTGCAATTATAGCATGGTATTGAACCTGAATGGATCTGTTTCAGCGAGGTCGCCAAGCCAATATCATCCTGAATCAGGTAGCCTAGGCTTTAGGGCGGATTATCAACCAAATTCAGCTGCAGGATGATCTTTTTCTAGAGCGATGGCCTGAACATAATTACAAATCATTTCTAGACTGCAACTTGACCACAATATGCCCAAAGAGATATATTATTTAACTAAAACAATCATTTCAAACCTTGTTTACAATTGTATTCGATCACTTACTCACTGGCCAGTTTATTATGTAGACCCCACCCCCTTTGCCTCCAGAACAGCCCGATTTTTTTGGGTTATGGATTCCACAAACGTTGCTCAATTAATTGGTATCAAGGGACCTAACGTGTGCCAGGAAAACATTCCCCACACCATTACACCATCGCCGTCTCCCTGAACTGCAGGCAGGATGGGGCCATGGACTCATGCTGCTTATGCCAAGTCCTGACTCTGGCATCAGCATGACGCAACAGGAACTGGGATTCGTCGGACCAGGCAAAGTTTTTCCACTCCTCAGTTGTCCAGTGTTGGTGATTGCATGCCCACTGGAGTTGCTTCTTCTTGGTTTTAGCTGATATGAGTGGAACCCGGTGTGGGCATCTGCTGCAGTAGCCCATCTGTGACAAGAACCAATGAGTTGTGCGTTCTGCACACCACTGTTGTACTGAGCCGTTATTTGCAGCCCACCTGTTAGCTTGCACAATTCTTGCCATTCTCCTTCTCTCATCAACAAGCTGTTTTCACCCCCAGGACTGACACTGACTTCATTTTGTTTGTCACAACATTCTGGGGAAAACTTCGAGACACTGTCATGCGTGAAAAGCCCAGGAGGCTGGCCGTTTGAGTTACAGAACCGACACGCCTGCCCGACGACTATAACCACGCTCAAATTTGCTTAGGTCACTTATTTAACCCATTGTAACATTCAATCGAACAGTAACTTAATGCCTTGATGACTGCCTACATATATATAATATAGAGCAAGCCACAGCCAGTGACATTGTCTGTAGGCGCAAACCATTTTTGTGAATGGGAGGAGGGGTAGCTAATAGACTGGTACAGTGTATATCTCTATTACGCGTGGGCATACTTTGAAAATATTTCCTAAATTAAAATCCCTTGCAGCTGATTTTCTGGTGTTTTTAAGTCTGTAAAATAAAATCATCCCCTCAGAAAACTTGGGGGTCCAAATGAAAATGGACCACCATTTGAGGAACCCTGCCCTAGGGGGCCCAAATGAAAATGACCACCAGTTGAGGAACCCTGGGGGGGGGGGGGGGGGCAAATGAAAATGGACCACCAGTTGAGGAACTCGCCCTAGGGGGTCCAAATGAAAATGACCACCGGTTAGGAACTCTGCCTAGGGGGTCCAAATGAAATTACCACCAGTTGAGGAACCCTAGGGGGGGGGGGGGTCCAAATGAATGGACACCAGTTGAGGAACCCTGCCCTAGGGGGTAAATGAAAATGGACCACCAGTTGAGGAACCCTCCCTAGGGGTCTCGCCCAACCGCCTTTGTGGATCCCGTATGAATTGATTTGATCAGGTGTCATTTTCTGAATATCAATATTGCAACGTTTTTGTTACCTTATTTAAATAGCAAGTCTAAGAACTAATTCTTATTTACAATGACGGCCTACCGGGACAGTGGGTCTTGTTCAGGGACAGACGGACAGAGATTACCTTGTCAGCTCGGGGATTCAACCCAGCAACCTTTCAGTTACGGCCCAACGCTCTACCCCTAGGCTACTGCTGGTACTGGCCCAACACTCTAACCACCAGGCTACCTGCTGGTTACTGGCCAACGCTCTACCACCTAGGCTACCGGTCTGGTACTGGACCCACGCTCTAACCACTTAGGTCTACCTGCTGGTTACTGGCCCAACGCTCTAACCCTAGGCTACCTGCTGCTGCCACCTCTACCCAGCTACTGCTGGTTATGCCCAACGTTCTAACACTAGGCTACCTGCTGGTTACTGGCCCAACGTCTCAACCACTAGGCTACCTGCTGGTTAATAACCAACACCTAACCCTACCTGCTGGTTACTGGCCCACATCTAACCACTAGGCTACTGCTGGTACTGGCCCAACGTTCTAACGCACTAGGCTACCTGCTGGTTCTACTGGCCCAACGCTCTAACCACTAGGCTACCTGCTGGTTGACTGGACCCAGACCTCTGTAGACCACGTAGGCTACCTGCGGACGCTGTACTGGCCAACCTATAGGGCGTCTAAACCTAGGCTACCTGCGTGGTTATGGCCCAACGTCGGCTAGCCACTAGGCTACCTGCTGGTTACTGGGCCCAACGCTCTAACCACTAGGCTCACCTGCTGGTTACTGGCCCAACGCAACACTAACGGCTACCTGCTGGTTACTGGCCAACTCTAACCACCTAGGCTACCTGCTGCGTTACTGGCCCAACGTGTTAACCACTATAGGTCTACCTGCTGGTTACTGGGCCCAACGCTCTAACCACTAGGCTACCTGCTGTTACTGGCCACTACGGCCTCTAACCACTAGGCTACCTGCTGGTTACTGGCCCAACGCTTCTAACCACCTAGGCTACCTGCTGGTTACTGGCCCAACGCTCTAACCACTAGGCTACCTGCTGGTTACTGGCCCAACGCTCTAACCACTAGGCTACTGCTGTGTTACTGCCCAACGCTCTAACCAATAGGCTACCTGCTGGTTACTGGCCAACGCTCAACCAGGTACCTGCTGGTATGAACCAACCACTAGGCCTAGCTCACTGGTTACTGCCCAACGTCTAACCACTAGGCTACCTGCTGGTTACTGGCGCCAACTCTAACCACTAGGCTACCTGCTGGTTACTGCCCAACGCTCTAACCATGGTACCTTGCTGCGTTCATGGCCCAACGCTCTAACCACCTAGGCTACCTGCTGGTTACTGGCCCACCCGCTCAAACCACTACGGCTACCTGCTGGTTACTGCCCAACGCTCTAACCACCCGAGGCTACGCTGCTGTTACTGGCCCAACGCTCTAACCACTAGGCTACCTGCTGCGTACCTGGCCCAACGCCTAACCACTAGGCTCCCTGCTGGTTACTGGCCCAACGCTCTAGACCACTAGGCTACCTGCTGGTTACTGGCCCAACGCTCTAACCACTAGGCTACCTGCTGGTTACTGGCCCAACGCTCTAAACACACAGGCTACATGCGTGGTTACTGGCCCAACGCATCTAACCACCAGGCTACCTGCTGTTACTGGCCAACGCTCTAACCACCAGGCTCACTGCTGGACTTGAGGCCAACGCTCTAACCACTAGGCTACCTGCTGGTTACTGGCCCAACGCTCTAACCACTAGGCTACCTGCTGGTTACTGGCCCAACGCTCTAACCACTAGGCTACCTGCTGGTTACTGCCCAACCGTCTAACCACTAGGCTACCTGCTGGTTACTGGCCCAACGCTCTCAACACTAGCTACTGCTGGTTAGAACCCACGTACCTCATCCTGCTGGTTACTGGCCCAACTCTAACCACTAGGCTACCTGCTGTTACTGGCCCCAACGTTCTAACCACTAGGCTACCTGCGCTGCTAGTTTACTGCTGCCCAACGCCCTAACGCACAGCGCTACCTGCTGGTTACTTGGCCCAACGCTCTAACCACTAGGCTACCTGCTGGTTACTGGCCCAACGCTCTAACCACCAGGCTACCGCTGGTTACTGGCCCAACGCTCTAACCACTAGGCTACCTGCTGGTTACTCGGCCAACGCTCTAACCACTAGGCTACACTGCTGGTTACTGGCCCAACGCTCTAACCACTAGGCTACCTGCTGGTTACTGGCCCAACGCTCTAACCACTAGGCTACCTGCTGGCTTACTGGCCAACGTCTAACCACTAGGCTACCTGCTGGTTACTGGCCAACGCTCTAACCACTAGGCTACCTGCTGTTAATGACACCAACCGTAACTTACCGCTGTTACTGCCCAACCTAACCACATAGGCTACCTGCTGGTTACTGGCCCAAACGCTTGCTAACCACTAGGCTACACTGCCTGGTACTGGCCCAACGCTCTAACCACTAGGCTACCTGCTGGTTACTGGCCCAACGCTCTAACCACTGGCTACTGCGCGGTACTATGAAACACCGAACACTAACCTACCTGCTGGTTACTGGCCCAACACTACCACTAGGCTACCATGCTGGTTACTGGCCCAACGCTTCTAACCACTACTGGCTACCTGCTGGTTACTGGCCCATCACGCTCTAACACTAGGCTACCTGCTGGTGTACTGGCGCAAGCATTCTAACCACGTAGGCTACCTGCTGGTTTACTGGCCCAACGTCTAACCACTAGGCTACCTGCTGGTACTGGCCAACGCTCTAACCACCTAGGCTACCTGCTGGTTACTGCCAACGCTCTAACCACTAGGTACCTGCTGGTACTGGGCCCAACGTCTAACCACTAGGCTACCTGCTGGTTACTGGCCCAACGCCTATTCTAACCACTAGGCTACCTGCTGGTTACTGGCCCAACGCTCTAACCACTAGGCTACCTGCTGTTACTGGCCAACGCTACTAACCACTCGGCTACCTGCTGGTTACTGGCCCAACGCTCTAACCACTAGGCTACCTGCTGGTTACTGGCCCAACGCTCTAACCACTAGGCTACCTGCTGGTACTGGCCCACACTCTAACCACAGGCTACCTGGTGTTACTGGCCCAACGCTCTAACCACTAGGCTACCTGCTGGTTATCAATGCCTCTAACCACTACCCTACCTCTGTTACTGGCCCGAACCTCTAACCACTAGGCTACCTGCTGGTTACTGGCCCGAACGTTCAACCACTAGGCTACCTGCTGGTTACTGGCCCAACGCTCTAACCACTAGGCTACTGGCTGGTTACTGGCCCAACGCTCTAACCACTAGGCTCTGTGGTTACTGGCCCAACGCCTTAACCACCAGGCTACCTGCTGGTTACTGGCCCAACGCTCTAACCACTAGGCTACTGCTGCGGTTACTGGCCCAACGCTCTAACACTAGGCTACCTGCTGGTTACGGCGCCAGACGCTCTAACCATAGGCTACCTGCTGGTTACTGGCCCAACGCTTAACCACTAGGCTACCTGCTGGTTACGCCCAACGCTCTAACCACTAGGCTACCTGCTGGTTACTGGCCCAACGCTCTAACCACTAGGCTACCTGCTGGTTACTGGCCCAACCGCCTAACCATAGCTACCCTGGCTGGTTACCTGGCCCCAACGCTCTAACCAGCTCGTACCTGCTGGTTACTGGCCCAACGCTTCTAACCACTAGGCTACCTGCTGGTATATGGCCCAACGCTCTAACCACTAGGCTACCTGCTGGTTACTGGCCCAACGTCTACCACTAGGCTACCTCTGGTTACTGGCCCCCGTCTAACCACTAGGCTACCTGCTGTCCGTCTACCCGCTGCTGGTACTGGCCCAACGCTCTAAACTCACGCTAGGCTACCTGCGGTTGGGTTACATGGCCAACCTAACCACTCTAACCTGTGCTACTGGACCCACACAGCTAACACCCACTTAGGCCACATGACTGGGTTACTGGCCCAACTTCTTAACCCACTAGGCTACCTGCTGTTACTGCCCAACGCTCTAACCACTAGGCTAGGCCCTGCTGCTGACTGGCCAACGCTCATAACCACTCAGGCTAACCTGCGTGCGTTACTAGGCCAACGCTCTACACCACTTAGCGCTGACCTGCTGGTTACTGGCCAACGCTCTAACCACTAGGCTACCTGCTGGTTACTGGCCCAACGCTCTAACCAACTAGGCTACCTGCTGAGGTTACTCGCCAACGCTCTCAATAGTACCTGCTGGTTACTGGCCCAACGCTCTAACCACTAGGCTACCTGTGCGGTTACTGGGCCAACGCTCTTACAATAGGGCTACCTGCTGCGTTACTGGCCCAACGCTTAACCCTGCTACCTGCTGTTACTGGCCCAACTCGCTAACCAGCTAGGTACACTGGCTGGTTACTGGCCCAACGCTCCAACCACAGGCTACCTGCTGGTACTGGCCCAACGTTCTAACCACTAGCTACCTGCGGTTACTGGCCCAACGCTCTAACACACTAGACCTGCTGGTTAATGAACCAACACTAACCTACCTGCTGGTTACTGGCCCAACAGCTAACCACTAGGCACCTGCTGGTTACTGGCCCAACGTTAACCACTAGGCTACCTGCTGGTTACTGGCCAACGCCTAAACACTAGCTACCTGCTGTTACTGGCCCAACGCTCTAACCACTAGGCTACCTGCTGGTTACTGGCCCAACGCCTCTAACCACTAGGCTACCTGCTGGTTACTGGCCCAACGCTATAACCAGTAGGCTACCTGCTGGTTACTGGCCAACGTTCTAACCACTAGGCTACCTGCTGGTTACTGGCCCAACGCTCTAACCACTAGGCTACCTCGCTGGTACTAATGACACCAACACTAACCTACACTGCTGGTCTGAGCCCAACGCTCTAAACACTAGGCTACCTGGCTGGGTACTGGCCAACGCCTCTAACCACTAGGCTACCTGCTGGTTACTGGCCCAACGCCTCTAACCACTAGGCACCTGCTGGTTACTGGCCAACGCGTCTAACCACTAGCTACCTGCTGGTTACTGGCCCAACGCTCTAACCACTAGCTGCACCTGCTGGTTACTGGCCCAACGCTCTAACCACTAGGCTACCTGCTGGTTACTGCGCCAACGCTCTAACCACTAGGCTACCCTGCTGCTGGTTACTGGCCCAACGCTCTAACCCCACTAGGCTACCTGCTGGTTACTGGCCCAACGCTCTAACCACTAGAGCTACCTGCTGGTACTGCCCAACCGCTCTAACCACTAGCGCTACCTGCTGGTTACTGGCCCAACGCTCTAACCACTAGGCTACCTGCTGGTTACTGGCCAACGCTCTAACCACTCAGGCTACCTGCTGGTTACTGGCCCACACGCCTCTACCACGTAGCTCACCTCGCTGTTAACTTGGCCCCAACGCTCTAACCACTAGGCTACCTGCTGGTTACTGGCCCAACGCTCTAACCACTAGGTTACCTGCTGGTTACTGGCCCAACGCTCTAACCACTAGGCTACCTGCTGGTTACTGGCCCAACGCTCTAACCACTAGGCTACCTGCTGGTTACTGGCCCAACGCTCTAACCACTACACTACCTGTGTGATCCTCTGGAATTTCTTTGTACTTTTATGTTTAAATTGTTTTACCCAAAAATCTATCAAATCAATGTACAAGCAACCTTCTCATTGTGCTTCAAAGTTGACACTTTCCATGTTCTTAGTTGACCACTAGAGGGCACTATTGTCAAGGAAACACATAGGACTAAGTACTGTATTCATTTACTCATTTGTTTACCCCTCAAGCTGTATATCCACATTCACATTTGAAGTAGGAAACCTAATTTGTACTGATAAATACAGCACAGCATGTAGGGGGTTCTATTTAGTCTTTGCAAATGCCACGTCTAGTTTGGTGGATCTATGTCGGTGGAAATGTTAAGTTGATGTCTATTGTCTTATTAAATCTGTAAAAACAAAATCTTACAAAATGGAGGGGGTTCTTTCCAGTTGTATTTCAGTACAGGAGGTTGACCAAACAATCAGACAGCATCCACAGGCTTTACATGGGGGCTGAAATGATGGTTGGCTCTCACAGCCAAACATACATACGTCCCTAACAAGGTCAACCAGCTATACATTAATTTACAATGAAGCAATTTCAGGTCTGATCATCAACAAAAAGCTTTGCTTTCTACTACATACGATAACAAACTTCTATATTCACACTAAAATCAAACATTAATGTTCTAAAGGTCATTTTGATTGGACGATGAGTGAACAGTAGAACAGAGCTGCCATCCGGTCTCCTGTGGGTATTACACGTTGATTCTTCAAATACCGCCCTCGTTACAAATTAAGCAAGATTGGCATGCTTCTACTGATCATTATAGAACACAAGACTGGCCTTGTGTTCATAAACCCAAATCAGAAACATTCTAACAGACATAAGCAGGAAATAAAATGCTGCTCCCATTATAGCCTTCATGAGGAGGTGTAGGGGTTTACAAAGTACCAATGATTACAGGTATCAAATAAAATACAATTACACAAGCAGAAAATCATAATTTTGGACCCTAGAATTAAAGTCAAACCAAAATGTAAAATCAAAAGTCTCCCGTTTAAAAATGGCCTTAAACTAAGATTTAGCAGTTACAGAAAGGAGGAAATATTAAAAGCAATGACATTGTCTCTGCATCTGTTCAACATAAACTTGTAGGGTGGTCTGAGGGTAGACAAAGTGAGGGGATTGGAAGGTATTGAGGGGTTGTCTCTGGAGAGCCAGGGTACTGAGGAGGTAGGTGTTTTGTGTCTGGGGCTGTAGGAGGTTGAGCTGAAGCAAGGTTCTGGCTGTACAGGGAGGCAGGGTAATGTGGATGGGTTCTGGTGTAAGGGGATACTGGGTGTTCTAGGTGTCCGGGCAGACGGTACAGTCAGGGTTTTAGGAGTAAAGGGGTGTAATGTGTGTGTGGGATAGTAAGAGGGTTCTACACGTGATGAGACATGGGTTTTAGATATAGGGGGAGGAAGGGTACTGCGGATGCCACCAGTCCATGAGTCTCACGCTGTGTACAGGATCCAGCACCACCTGTGTCCCCCCCTGCTCCCCCCTCCTCCCCCGCTGGGGGGGAGAGTCCTGGAATACCAGGCGCACTCGGTGGTGACGCATGTCCGTGCTCACGTTGATGTTGAACTGGGAAGGGAACAGAGAGAGAGTGGGTTAGACAGACCGGAGACACAGGTTTGCCTATCCTAAAAACAGGCCCACTCTACGAGTTACAACCACATAATGGTTCTAACTATAATGGGATTTTAATGGGATTTTAAAAAGGCCCAAAGTAGCTGTTCTTTTATCTCAATATTAAATCATTTCTAGGTAACCATTGAGTATCTAACTGTAGTCGCTTTTCAAAGAAATCGCAAAAAAGAAACAAATCACTTTATTGCAAAAAACGATTTCTCAAGCAACAATTTGAGTGAGGGGCCTAAAGGAAGGGATCTGTAACCTGACAACTAGCCACTATTGGCAGAGGACTGAAACTCTTTGTTGGTTTATTAACTTATACCGTCTGGTGATGTCACCAGCCAAGCCAAAACTCTACCCATGTAAAACTTGCTGATTAGAAGGTGTCAATTGTATTTTCAACCAACAACAATCAGGAAATGACACTGACCACATTTGTTCCCCCTTTTAAAGTCTTCCTTTCATCAGCTGTTGTACAATATGACACAAAACACAGGAAAAACTGATTTGACTACACTGGGCCTTTAACAATGCAACTTCATGGATGGAGACAGAGTCAATTCAGTGTGAAAGCCAGGGAGAGTGGTGTACTGACCAGGGCGAGGGTCATCCCCATGACGACGGAGGTAAAGATGAAGTTCAGGGTGGTGACCTGCAGCAAGTAGCAGTCTGAGTCTGGGTTAGCATTGACATCCTCATACTGACGGGGCAACAGCAGACCCCGGGTGGCATTACCACCCTTACACCTCACCGCCTAGTGGAGGGAGACAGAAACATATAGAAACATATAGAAACTACCATACCCCTGATTGAATTTGAAATCAAACATTTTAATTGTAAAGTAAACATGCTTCACTAGTGTCCTTCAGACAGTTCGGCATGAATACATACCGGCTTCACAAACTTGAAGTTGAACTCCCACATAGGATCAGGTCGAGTACCCACAACCTTATTGACCCAGAACAGCAGACACTGCAGAGGAGAAATCGGGTAAAACTTTACTTAGCATGGGGCGCCCCCAGGTGGTGAAGGTAGGAAACAACACCTCCACTTCACTGATCCTCAACATTGGGGTCCCAGAAGGGTGTGTGCTCAGCCCCCTCCTGTACTCCCTGTTCACCCATGACTGCGCGGCCATGCACGCCTCCAACTCAATCATCAAGTTTGCAGACGACACAACAGTAGTAAACTTGATAACCAACAACGACGAGACAGCACACAGGGAGGTGAAGGCCCTGGCGGAGGAGTGGTGCCAGGAAAATAACCTTTCCCTCAACAAAACAAAGGAGCGGATCGTGGACTTCAGGAAACAGCAGAGGGAGCACCCCCCCCCCCATCCACATCGATGGGACTGCAGTGGAGAAGGTGGAAAGCTTCAAGTTCCTCAGCGTACACATCACTCACAATCTGAAATGGTCCACCCACACAGACAGTGTAGTGTGGTGAAGGTGCAACAGCGCCTCTTCAACCTCAGGAGGCTAAAGAAATTTGTCTTGGCACCTAAAACATTTACAGATGCACAATTGAGAGCATCCTATCGGGCTGTATCACTGCCTGGTACGGCAACTGCTCCGCCCACAACCGTAAGGCTCTCCAGAGGGTAGTGAGGTCTGCACAACGCATCACCGGGGGCAAACTACCTGCCCTCCAGGACACCTACAGCACCCGATGTTACAGGAAGACCAAAAAGATCATCAAGGACAACAACCACCCGAGCCACTGCCTGTTCACCCCGCTATCATCCAGAAGGCGAGGTCAGTACAGGTGCATCAAAGCAGGGACTGAGAGACTGAAAAACAGCTTCTATCTCAAGGCCATCAGACTGTTAAACAGCCATCACTAACACAGTAGAGGCTGCTGCCTATAGACATAGACTAGAAATCAATGGCCACTTTTAGAAATGGATCACTAGCCACTTAATATAATGTTTACATATTTTGCATTACTCATCTCATATGTATATACTGTATCTCCCTGCCCGATCTACTTTATCTTGGCCAGGTCGCAATTCTAAATGAGAATGTGTTCTCAACTTACCTACCTGGTTAAATAAAGGTGAAATAATAAATAAATCAATAAAAAGTATCTTAGCCTATGCCACTCTGGCATTGCTCGTTCAAATATTTATATATTCTTAACTCCATTTCTTTATTTAGATGTGTGTGTATTGTTGTGAAATTGTTAGATATTCTTGTTAGATATTACTGCACTGTTGGAACTAGAAACACAACATTTTGCTAGACAGGCAAAACATCTGCTAAACACGTGTCTGACCAATAACATTGGATTTGATGCACAAGTTCAAGTGGACATTAATGGCAGGATTTGATGGAGCAGGATTAGTGAGTTACAGCACAGATCAGGTACCCAGACCCTCTCAGGATACAAATAAGAAGGCGAGAACTTCAAACTCCACAAACCAAATAGTTCTTTGGAAACCACTAGCCTGTTTCCCTGCTTGGCGCCATCTTGGTTCTTTACCTTGGAGTTGAGTAGCGTGGTGGGCGTGGACTCTGGGAGGGCAGGGTTCAGGGAGACACGTGAGCTGAATGGCTCATACAGGTGGAAGAGGGAGCGAATCACGCGAGCCCGTAGACAACGCTTCCTGGCTATGGAGTCTGGCTGCAGACGGAACGGCAGGTGAGTATCCAGACTGTAGTGTCTATGGGGGGGAGAAAGAAAGAATGATGGAGAAAGAGAAAGGGAGGTGAAAGTGAGAGCATAGAGAGAGGCGGGGAAACAGCATATGTAAATAAGAAGGGTACAACTCGCTCAGGTGCCAATTTTCAAGGGCAATGTGAATCTGACTTCCCAGGATTCAAGTCATATCAAGAGCCGTGGGAGGCCACCTAGAAAATAGGTTGTGGGAATGAGAGGGTCTATCCCTACCTCCTGTATAGTCTGGTCCAGAAGGCAGCAGTGCAGGTGACGGTCCAGGCGTTTCTGCAGATCAGAGCAAATGTACACACATCCTCTGGACGGATATAGGAAGCCAGCACCAGCCAGATATCCACTGTGTAGTCCTCCCCATCACTGCACTCACTGCACTCTGGGAAAACAGACAATCAAACAACGGGCTGTTATAGTCAGGAAGGTTGTTCACACACATCTGTCTTTGTTCACTTCCCCTTACAGATCTGAGACGACTGGATAGGTGAAAGAAAAGATGGCCTAGTTTACAGCCTATTGCAATTACCTACCCAGTTGCACTGTATAATATCTGTGAAGGAGCATGAACGAGTACAGGGGAACGGGAGCAACCCTCTGGAATGAAACACAGTCCTCAACTCTCTTCCAACGCATGACTAGAGACGGAGGTGAAGTGTACCTTTCCTCCTCTTGTTTTTCTTCTTGCGGGCCTGTTTGGCCTCGTTCTCTCCATCCTCCCCGAGGTCGAGGTCGTCGCTACTCTCCAGGGTGTCTCCGGTGAGGGTGGACGCTGACGAGAACACCTCCTGTACGGAACCCTGCGACCCCTCTAGCCCACACAACATCTTCACTGCAGGACAAACAGTGTGAAGTTAGTAAGCACAATAAGGTGGCTTATCGATTAAACACAATGTCTGTAGAACAAATGGAAACATTTTGAATGACGCTCTTACCTTCTTTTTCAATTGCATTGGCAACTGCCTTTTTTACCCTCCCTGACTTTACTACGGCTGGGTCGGCATTGGCGAAATCAGCAACTGTCACTGCAAGAGAGGGGAGAAGATGCAGTTTACCAATCTCTCACAATAGCAAAGGGTGGCATGGGTCTTTTCCTTTGTCTGCACTGACCTGAAAACACTGGTTAGGTGAAATCATTGTCAGACACTTTTGGCTTTGGGCTTGTTCAACATTGTAGGCGACTGCCTACTGACTGATCAACAAATCACCTTACATCATAATTAACTACTTTACCCACAACGCATCACAGATTTCATGCCCTCGAACCGGCTGGAACAAAGCCTTGCACCTTTTTCAGGACACAGCAGAGGAAGAAGGACAAGGAGGAGAACAAGTCTAGCTACACTACTGAGATTCCCCTTAGTAGTGCGGCCGCTTGCACCAGTTGGTCGTAACTATGTCCGATGTAAAATGTGATCTATGCCGGACCTAAAAATTCTACATGTTGCACCCTGTAAGCCCTTCTATGAACTACGTCTGAGTAGACTCAACGCCCAGTGGGGAGCAGGACTAGACTCAACGCCCCCAGCGGGGAGCAGGACTAGACTCAACGCCCCCAGTGGGGAGCAGGACTAGACTCAACGCCCCCAGTGGGGAGCAGGACTAGACTCAACGCCCCCAGCGGGGAGCAGGACTAGACTCAACGCCCCCAGCGGGGAGCAGGACTAGACTCAACGCCCCCAGCGGGGAGCAGGAGACTAGCGAGCTTCACCGCCGCGGCCAGCGGAGCACAGGACTAGGACGTCAACTCCAACGCCCGCCATGCGGAAGCAC
>NW_019943200.1:0-3981 GCF_002910315.2 Salvelinus sp. IW2-2015 | reverse complement strand
ACTCAAACTCCAGCGGGGAGCCGGAGTAGGACTCAACTCCCAGGCGGGAGCAGGGATAGGACTCAACTCCCCAGGGAGCAGGAGTAGGACTCAACTCCCAGTAGGGAGGCAGGAGTGAGACTCAACTTCCCATAGGGGCAGGAGTAGACTCAACTCCCAGTAGGAGCAGAGAGTAGACTCAACCCCAGTAGGGAGCAGGAGTAGACTCAACTCCCCAGCAGGGAGCAGGAGTAGACTCAACGCCCCCAGCAGGGAGCAGGAGTAGAACTCAACGCCCCAAAGAGGGGAGCAGGAGTAGGACTCAACGCCCAGACTAGGGGAGCAGGAAGTAGACTCAACGCCCAGTAGGGAGCAGGAGTAGACTCAACGGCGCAGTAGGGAAGCAGGAAGTAGACTCAACGCCCAGTTAGGAGCAGGAGTAGACTCAACGCCAGTAGGGAGCAGAGGTAAGACTCAACGCCCAGTAGGGAGCAGGGGAGGTAAGGGGACTCAACTCCCAGTAAGGAGCAGGGAGTAGACTCAACTCCCAGTAAGGGAGCAGGAGTAGACCTCAACTCCCAGTAGGAGCAGGAGTAGACTCAACTCCCAGTAGGGAGCAGGCGTAGACTCAACTCCCCAGTAGGAGCAGGCTAAGACTCAATCTGCCCAGTAGGGAGCAGGACTAAGACTCAAGCCCCAGTAGGAGCAAGGACTAGACTATCAACGCCCCAGTAGGGGGCAGGGAAACCTAGGACTTCAACGCCCCAGTAGGGAGCAGGATAGACTCAACGCCCCAGTAGGGAGCAGGAGTAGAATCAACGCCCCAGTAGGGAGGCAGGAGTAAAAACTCAACGGCCCAGTAGGGAGCAGGAGTAGACTCAACTCCCAGTAGGGAGCAGGCGTAGACTCAATGCCCAGTAGGGAGCAGGAGTAGGGTGCAATTTCATGATATAGACAGAAAATAATAGCAAACTATATTTTCAAAAGGATGTGAGTCTTGTGTTCATATTTCACAACGTCTGCAGGCTTTTCTAAATGTGTCTCAGATATTATCAGACTAATAGATGAGCTGCCACCGCCACTTATTTGCCTAGCCGACTTCCTTCACCATGGAATTCATAGGCTACAGAACATACACGCAAAATGTTCTCATAACAATGTCAGACGGTAATCATCATGAACACTCACCTCAATTTGGCTAACATTTTCCCAGCCTAATTGTAACCAAATAACCAGACGGAGTGTATGTAAAAACAAAAATCTGACATTGAATGGATTTATTGAGATGAGTCCCCACGCCTGTCTCAAACCAGCGCGATAACCCTGTCCCAATCATAAAGAGCTGAAATTATAGTTCACCACACACAGCTATTGATTTAAAGTATTTAAAACGGTTGGATGACTGGGAGCTTCGGTAAGGAACAATATGATACATGCTTTCAATGTCATTAGCCTACTTTATTCCAATATTTTCATCAGTGATATTCATTCCAACAGTAATTATTGATTGATCCATCCAGTTGTGGTTAAGAAAACATGCACGCATAGAGGCGCTGCCTAGTAACCATCACTATAAAACATAAATGATCATGAACGCGCATTGCTTACACCGGATTTAGCTACGACTAGTTTTATTTTAGGTTGGTGCAACAGGTGTAAATTCTGATACCAAAGTCGGACGTAGCTACGCCCAATTTAGCGTTTAATTTTAAACTCAACTGGTGGGTATGTCTGAATGACATCCTCCAAAAATAGGCCTACATATTTGTATCTGAACGTTCTATTTTTATGTCTAACATTTAAATCCTCCTTAATATGAACAAGCAATGTATTGAATATTAAAGATGGTAGCAGAATCGGGTGGTTTGACTTTCGTCCTCGAGGACCCACCCACTCTGCGCACCACTGTACGTTACGTGGGCCTGTTACCGGCAGGGGAAACAAGTTAGCTTTAGCAAGCTAACTACAGTACCTGACTCCGAGCAGACGTCCCCGGCCCGAAATTTCAGCCGTTTTCGGTTCCCTTTCTTGGGCATGGCGGTAACAAGGGTCTGTGGCCGCTTATCGAGGCTGTGTATCCTGCCATGTCTCTATGACAAGCAGAGGTAAAGAGAAAAATAAAAAAGTGGGAGAGAAATTGAAAAATGTTCCTCCAGGATCTTCAGCCATCATGGGACTGACGTAAGTGAGTTTACGTACGTTAAATCACGCGAGACTTTCTTCGTATCGTTATTCAATGGCTAGCTCATCATTTTCGAATCTGATTGGACAAGACGTCTTCTGAGTGGTCATTGGCCAGTCAGATTAGTCTGTTCACTCTCACTGGATGGAGGTGGAGTTAAATTCCCAAAGGATTACGTCATCATCTAAAATCTTATTACAGAGTAGCAGAAGAGAGACACGGTAGGCTACTATGAAACCATTGTAGCACACTGACTTCCTAAATATAACGATTTGGTCATCTATCTATCAATCAATCAAATATATTCATAAAGCTCCTTTTACATCAGCAGATGTCACAAAGTGCTTATACAGAAACCCAGCCTAAAACCCAAAACAAATCAAATTTTATTTGTCACATACACAAGCGAAATGCTTGTGCTTCTAGCTCCGACAATGCAGTAATAACCAACGAGTAATCTAACCTAACAATTCCACAACTACTACCTTATACACAAGTGTAAATGGATAAAGAATATGTACATAAAGATATATGAATGAGTGATGGTACAGAACGGCATAGGCAAGATGCAGTAGATGGTATCGAGTACAGTATATACATATGAGATGAGTAATGTAGGGTATGTAAACATAAAAGTGCATAGTTTGAAGTGGCTAGTGATACATGTATTACATAAAGATGGCAAGATGCAGTAGATGATATAGAGTACAGTATATACATATACATTATATTAAGTGGCACTGTTTAAAGTGGCTAGTGATACATTTTTGATCAATTTCTATCAATTTCCATTACTAAAGTGAGCTGGAGTTGAGTCAGTATGTTGGCAGCGGCCGCTAAATGAGTAATGCAAAATATGTAAACATTATTAAAGTGGCTAGTGATCCATTTCTAAAAGTGGCCATTGATTTCTAGTCTATGTCTATAGGCAGCCACCTCTAATGTGTTAGTGATGGCTGTTTAACAGTCTGATGGCCTTGAGATAGAAGCTGTTTTTCAGTCTCTCGGTCCCTGCTTTGATGCACCTGTACTGACCTCGCCTTCTGGATGATAGCGGGGTGAACAGGCAGTGGCTCGGGTGGTTGTTGTCCTTGATGATCTTTATGGCCTTCCTGTAACATCGGGTGCTGTAGGTGTCCTGGAGGGCAGGTAGTTTGCCCCCGGTGATGCGTTGTGCAGACCGCACTACCCTCTGGAGAGCCTTAMGGTTGTGGGCGGAGCAGTTGCCGTACCAGGCGGGGATACAGCCCGACAGGATGGTCTCAATTGTGCATCTGTAGAAGTTTGTGAGTGCTGTTGGTGACAAGCCTCCTTCACAATGCTGTCTGTGTGGGTGGACCAATTCAGTTTGTCCGTGATGTGTACGCCGAGGAACTTAAAACGTACTACCCTCTCCACTACTGTCCCGTCGATGTGGATAGGGGGGTGCTCCCTCTGCTGTTTCCTGAAGTCCACAATCATCTCTTTTGTTTTGTTGACGTTGAGTGTGAGGTTATTTTCCTGACACCACACTCCGAGGGCCCTCACCTCCTCCCTGTAGGCCGTCTTGTCGTTGTTGGTAATCAAGTCTACCACTGTAGTGTCGTCCGCAAACTTGATGATTGAGTTGGAGGCGTGCATGGCCACGCAGTCGTGGGTGACCAGGGAGTACAGGAGAGGGCTGAGAACGCACCCTTGTGGGGCCCCAGTGTTGAGGATCAGCGGGGTGGAGATGTTGTTACCTACCCTCACCACCTGGGGGCGGCCCGTCAGGAAGTCCAGTACCCAGTTGCACAGGGCGGGGTCGAGACCCAGGGTCTCGAGCTTGATGACGAGTTTGG
>NW_019943199.1:179554-180253 GCF_002910315.2 Salvelinus sp. IW2-2015 | reverse complement strand
AAACAGACCTGGGTCAATATACAGTAAATAAAAACAGACCTGGGTCAATATACAGTAAATAAAAACAGACCTGGGTCAATATACAGTATATCAAAACAGACCTGGGTCAATATACAGTAAATAAAAACAGACCTGGGTCAATATACTGTAAATAAAAACAGACCTGGGTCAATATACTGTATGTCAAATCAGACCTGGGTCAATATACAGTATATCAAAANTCTCTCTCTCTTCCTCTCTCCTTTCTCTGATCCTCTCTCCCTATCTCCTCTCTGACCCTCTCTCCCTCCCTCCTCTCTCTCTCTCTCCCTCCTCTCCCTCCCTCCCTCCTCTCTCCCTCTCTCTCAGTGGTCATTTGGTGTGACTATGTGGGAGATAGCATCGCGAGGCCAGACTCCGTACCCAGGTGTGGAGAACAGTGAGATATATGACTACCTGAGACAAGGAAACCGTCTCAAACAACCTCCAGACTGTCTGGACAGCATGTGAGTGGCTCAACACTAGTTTTTCTGTCAACTTACAACAGACCTGGGTCAATATACTGTAAATAAAAACAGACCTGGGTCAAAATACAGTATATCAAAACAGACCTGGGTCAATATACAGTAAATAAAAACAGACCTGGGTCAATATACAGTAAATAAAAACAGACCTGGGTCAATATACAGTATGTATATTGACCAGGTCTGTTTTTATTTC
>NW_019943199.1:173912-178332 GCF_002910315.2 Salvelinus sp. IW2-2015 | reverse complement strand
GGGAGGGAAAAAAGATTTTTGGTTTTTCCCCAAAAATTAAGGGGGACCCCATAGAAAAGCTATTGTCACAGATTTTGGCGAAGTGTGAACTCTCGCTTTGTCTTTCCTCTCTGCTGCCTTTCCCTGTCATCACTCGCTTTGTGATGACCGGCGCCTTCTTAGCAATAGATCGCTAGAGAAGGAACAGTAGCCTAGTTAATATGAGTGGAAAAAATGTCGAGCTGGCTGAAAATGAGTTCGTAACCGGTCTGATTAGCCGACTGCCGACGTAATGGAAAACACTGTGTTTCAGGTGTGACGAAGGTGGACTATGGTGACATCACGTCTTCGCTGTCTCTGAGACATGAAGCTGCAGTTGTAAACCTTTCAGCTGGTCACCTGGAGAAACGTCTATCCTGACTCCAGATACCAGACACTACTACTCACTGGGAGAGTGATGCACCCACGCTTAACATTACAACACCACTAAACCACCACACCTTCAATCAGTGATAATTGTGTTGTGTGTTCGTCAGATTCCGTAACGTGGAGACTAACCAAGTGTCTGGACACAACATGGCCCGGAGGAGAACGAGAAAGTTGGCATCTTCAACTGCCATGGCATGGAGGAAACGCAGGTATTAGAACTGCAATGGCATGGGAGGAAACACGGTATTAGAACTGCCATGGCAATGGAGGAAACAAGGTAATTAGAAGCTGCCATAGCTGGGAGGAAACCATGTAATTAGAACTGCAATGGCTAGAGGAAACCAGGTAAAACTAGAACTGCCTATGGCAATGAGAGGAAACCAGGTAATTTAGAACTGCCATGGCATGGAGGAAACCAAGGTAACTAGAAACTCCATGCATGGGAGGAAAACCAGGTAATTAGAACTGCCAATGGCTGGCGGGAAACCAGGTAATTAGAAACTGCAATGGCATGAAGGGAACAGGTACTAGAAACTGCCATGGCATGGGAGAAACCAGTATTAGAGACAGCCATGCATGGGAGGAACCAGGTACTAGAACTGCCATGGCATGGGAAGAAACCAGTAATAGAACTGCAATGGCATGAGAGGAAACCAGGTAACTAGAAACTGCCTGGCCATGGAGAGAAACCAGTATTAGAACTGCCATGGCATGGGAGGAAACCAGGTAAACTAGAACTGCCAATGGCATGGGAGGAAAACCAGGTAACTAGAACTCCATGGCATGGGAGGAACCAGTATCTAGAACTGCATGGCATGGGAGGAAACCAGGTAATTAGAACTGCCATGGCAATGGGAGAACCGGGTAATTAAACTGCCATGCATGAAGAGCGAACCAGGTTATCTACGAAACTGCCATGGCACTGGAGAGGGAAACCAGGTAACTAGAACTGCCATGGCATGGGAGGAAACCAGCTATCTAGAACTGCCATGGCATGTGAGGAAACAGGTATCTAGAACTGCCTGGCATGGGAGGAAACCAGTAACTAGAACTGCATGCGAATGGGAGGAAAACCAGGTAACAGAATGCCATGGCAGGGGAGGAAACCAGGTAAACTAGAACTGCCATGGCATGGGAGGAAACAGCGTAACTAGAACTGCCAGTGGCAGGGAGGAAACCAGGTAACATAGAACTCCGTAACTAAATCAACTGGAGGCAGGACAACAGTAGTAAGATTACCGTTTGGTGTTTTATCAAGTGACAAACATGACCTCCGAAGCAACCTGCAACCTGAGCAACTTCTCTGACCTCAGAGGAGAGAGAGATGCAATGTAAATGACATATAGAGAGAGAGAGAGAGGTCTCTGTCTCACGCTGACCTGTCGTCCCCTGCAGGTGTTTCAGCTAACACGGCCAATACAAGGAGATTCAAGGACAGATGGACCTGTTGTCTAGACGTGTCCCAAATCAACGGTCCTGTCATGATGCTCAAGTGTCATCACCTCAAAGGAAACCCAGCTCTGGGAGTAATACCCCATGGTATGTCCTGTCTGTCAACAGTAAAACAACCTATCCTTGTCTTTTCTTAACTCCCACTGACCTGCTGACTGTCTGTTGTTTTACCTAGCTACTCTTAAAGTAACTGTCAACTGTTTCCAGATTTCTATGAAATATGTCTTATAATTATTACAATATGAGTCAAATATATAGTTTTTCTTCCAATTTTTTTATTTATGAAGTATGATAAAACACAGATTTTCTGTATTGGAATGGTTGTGGCCGTACCCCAACAACTGAATGGTGTGGGCGTATACAAGTCAATTAAAATGATTCACGCAGTAGATCGCTGATTGGCCAGCGTTCATCCTTCAGGAGGATGCCACGTCATCATCAATGAGGAAATAGCACAGCATTTTTTGTTAAAACTGTCTTTTTGACATACCAGTCCTGAAGTTTTTTTCTTTATTTATGCTTTGGCACGACGGTACGAATATTAGGATGAGGTCCACAACATTATATGGGTATCGAGTTAACAGAATATTACTTTTAAAAGTGAGATTTTTCAACAGGACAGTTACTTTTAAGATGAATGCACTTTTTAAACTGTAAGTTGCTCTGGGGTAAGAGGTCGTCGCTAATGACTCAAATATTTTTTTTTTTTTTTAAATTGCTCTGTCTGTTGTCTCTGTAGAAGTGACCCAGGTCTGTTTTCTGTGTTGCTCTGTTAGAAGTTGAACCCAGGTCTGTTTCTCTTTGTGTGCTGTAGAAGTTGACCCAGGTCTGTTTCTCATGTTGTGTCTGTAGAAGTTGACCCAGGTCTGTTTCTGTGTTGTCTGTTAGAAGGTAAATAGAAACAGACCTGGGTCAATATACAGTAAATAAAAACAGACCTGGGTCAATATACAGTAAATAAAAACAGACCTGGGTCAATATACAGTCTATTTAAATACTGATTTCCATGTAGTTTGTCTGGTACACTCTTAGAAAAAAGGGTTACAAAAGTGTTATTTGGCTGCACCAATAGGATAACCCTATTTGGTTCCATTTAGAACCCTCTGTGGAAAGGGTTTAACACGGAACCCAAAAGGGTTCTACCTGGAACCAAAAGGGGTTCTCCTATGGCGACAGCCGAGGAACCCTTTTAGGTTCTAGATCATTGTTTCCCAACCCTGGTCCCGCAGTACTCCTAACAGTACACAGTACTCCTAACAGTACACAGTACTCCTAACAGTACACATTGTTGTTGTAGCCCTGGACAAGCTTGATGATTAGTTGACAAGTTGAATCAGGTGTGCTTGTCCAGGGTTATTGTTGGGGGTACTGAAGGACCAGGGTTATTGTTGGTGTACTGAAGGACCAGGGTTATTGTTGGGGGTACTGAAGGACCAGGGTTATTGTTGGGGTACTGAAGGACCAGGGTTTATTGTTGGGGTACTGAAAGACCAGGGTTATTGTTGGGGGTACTGAAGGACCAGGGTTATTGTTGGGGTACTGAAGGACCAGGGTTATTGTTGGGGGTTTTCTGAAGACCAGGGTTATTGTGGCAGGTACTGAAGACCAGGTATTGTGGGTACGTGAAGGACCAGGGTTATTGTTGGGACGAGACGGGATGTTGGGTCTGAAGGACCAGCTTATTTTGGGGTACTGCAAGGACCAGATGTTGGGGACGAAGACAGGGTTATTCGTCGGGTTACTGAAGGACCAGGGTTATTGTTGGGGTACTGAAGGACCAGGTATCTTGTTGGGTTTACTGAAAGGACCAGGGTTTTGTTGGGGGTACTGAAGGACCAGGGTTATTGTTGGGTACTGAAGGACCAGGGTTATTGTTGGGGTACTGAAGGACCAGGGTTATGTTGGGGTACTGAAGGACCAGGTTATTGTTGGGGTACTGAAGGACCAGGGTTATTGTGTGGTTGACAGGTTTTGGGGTGATAAGGACCAGGGTTATTGTGGGGGTACTGAAGGACCAGGTATTGTTGGGACTGAAGACCAGGGTATTTTGGGTACTGAAGACCAGGTATTGTGGGGTTACTGAAGGACCAGGGTTATTGTTGGGGTACTGAAGACCAGGGTTATTGTTGGGGTACTGAAGAAAAAAGACCAGGGTTATTGTTGGGGGGTACTGAAGGACCAGGGTTATTGTTGGGGGTACGAAGGACCAGGGTATGTGGGGTACTGAAGGACCAGGTTATTGTGGGGGTATGAAGGACCAGGGTTATTGTTGGGGTACTGAAGGACCAGGGTTATTGTTGGGGTACTGAAGGACCCGGGTTATTGTTGGGGTACTGAAGGACCAGGGTTATTGTTGGGGGTACTGAAGACCAGGGTTATTGTTGGGGTACTGAAGGACCAGGGTTATTTGTTGGGGTACTGAAGGACCAGGGTTATTGTTGGGGTACTGAAGGACCAGGGTTATTGTTGGGTTACTGAAGGACCAGGGTTATTGTTGGGGGTACTGAAGACCAGGGTTATTGTTGGGTACTCGAAGGACCAGGTTTTGTTGGGTACTGAA
>NW_019943199.1:169515-173887 GCF_002910315.2 Salvelinus sp. IW2-2015 | reverse complement strand
TAGTACTGAAGGACCCAGGGTTATTGTTGGGGGTACTGAAGGACCAGGGTTTATTGTTGGTGGTACTGAAGGACCAGGGTATTGTTGGGGGGTATAGAAGGACCAGGGTTATTGTTGGGGTACTGAAGACCAGGTTATTGTTGGGTACTGAAGACCAGGGTTATTGTTGGGTACTGAAGGACCAGGAGTTTGTTGGGGTACTGAAGGACCAGGGTTATTGTTGGGGGTACTGAAGGACCAGGGTTATTGTTGGGGTACTGAAGACCAGGGTTATTGTTGGGGTTACTGAAGGACCAGGGTTATTGGGGGTACTGAAGGACCAGGGTATTGTTGGGGTACTGAAGACCAGGTTATTGTTGGGGTACTGAAGGACCAGGGCTTATTGTGGGAGTACTGAAGAACCAGGGTTATTGTTGGGGTACTGAAGGACCAGGGTTATTGTTGGTGGTACTGAAGGGACCAGGGTTATTGTTGGGGACTGAAGACCAGGGTATATGTTGGGTACTGAAGGACCAGGGTTATTGTTGGGAGTACTGAAGGACCAGGGTTATTGTTGGGGTACTGAAGGACCAGGGTTATTGTTGGGGGTACTGAAGGACCAGGGTTATTGTTGGGGTACGAAGGACAGGGTTATTGGTTCGGGGGGTACTGAAGACCAGGGTTATTGTTGGGGTACTGAAGGACCAGGGTTATTGTTGGGGGTACTGAAGGACCAGGGTTATTGTTGGGGTACTGAAGGACCAGGGTTGGGAACCACCTTTTTTTCAAACTGTATAATGTCCCAATTGTGAAACTCCAGCTAAATCAAGTATTACAAATTGAGTTATTAGCTTTCAGCTGAAGTAACCAAACCTCTCCTATCTACTCTCTACCCTCCTTCTCTCCTCTCCTTCTCTCCTCTCCTTCTCTCCTCTATTCTCCTCCTGTCTCATCTCCTCCTTCTCTCCTCTCTCCTCTCCTTCTCTCCTCTTTCCTCCTCTCCTTCAGTTATTCCCTGATGTTCTCCTGCTGGTTCTTGAGTCCTAAGGACCGTCCTCTGTTTGAGACTCTACGCGGGGAGCTGCAGAAGGCGCTCGAGGACCTGCCGGACTCCCAGGACCCAGATGAGATCCTCTACGTCAACATGGAGGAGTCGATGGAGCTGGGAGCCGTGGGAGGACGCGACCCGGCCGGGGGCCTGAAGGGCTTGGACTCTGTGGCCACAGTGGAGGTGCACCACACTCACCCTAGCCGCTATGTCCTCTGTCCCCAACACGACACCAACCGCCTGCACTCTGACTCCCTGGAGAGTCTCAACCTGGTGTCCTCCTCCTCCGCCACGCTGCCCCTGGGGACGACCCTACAACCCTCCGGCTGCTCCACCCCGACAAGCACGGCAGAGGTACAGGAGGACAGGGGAGGGCCCAGGAGGGTACCCTGGTAGTGATGAAGGGCTCTACGCTCACCACTGTCACAGAGTCAATACAGACTGGTCAATACCATCAGAACTATACAATCCTTCCTGTTGGTAGTCACTGTCACAGTCTTGACAGACAGACTGGACAATACCATTTAATCCCAATCAAATCATTTAGCAAGCCTTTTTTTGCACAAACATACTCCTACACACACCCATACACACTCCTTTAGGCATTCCACGTTGTGATTGAAATAGTGGGATTGTCAAAATGTATATAGCTACGTCCTCACATCTCCTCCTTCTTAAGCATACTTCGTATCATAATGAGTCTACAGGCTATTGGCCCTGAAACCCCTCAGACAGACCAGACAGTAAAGACTAGTTCCCCTCAGACAGACCAGACAGTAAAGACTAGTTCCCCTCAGACAGACCAGACAGTAAAGACTAGTTCCCCTCCTTTCATTATAATGGCTTCCTTACCACCGTGCAGGGCCATTCATTATAATTGGCTCCTTAACCACCTGCCAGGGCCATTCATTATAATGGTTCTTATACCTACCTGACACATTCATTATAATGGTCTCCTCATACCACCTTGCAGGGCTCATTCATTATAATGGTCTCTATACCACTGCAGGGCCAATTCATTGTAAATTCTCCTTACCACTGCAGGGCCATTCATTATAATGGTCTCCTTACACCTGCAGGGCCATTCATTATAATGGTCTCACTTACCACCTGCAGGCCATTCATTATATGGTCTCACCACGACTGAGCCATTCTTATAATGGTCTCCTTACCACCTGCAGCCATTATTTAATTGGTCTCCTTACCACTGCAGCTCATCATTATAATGGTTCTCCTACCACCTGCAGGGCCATTCTTATAATGGTCTCCTTACCACCTGCAGGGCCATTCATTATAATGGTCTCCTTACCACCTGCAGGGCCATTCATTGTAATGTCTCCTTACCACCTGTCAGGGCCATTCATTATAATGTCTCCTTACACCTGCAGGCTCATTCATTATAATGGTCTCCTTACCACCTGCAGGGCCATTCACATTGTATGAGTCCCATACATTCTATGATTAGTCCTCTGCTCCAATACTTGCTGGACGGTTTCTTCAGTTAGCTGGACATAATCAGTATTATAGCTCTGAGTTGCCACTGTATACTGTAACACACTTTACGGCAGGCAGGGTCTTAGCTGGTAACTGTGTAGATCACTATATGGCAGGGTCGTAGCTGGTACTGTGTAGATCACTCATATGGCAGGGTCTTAGCTGGTACTGTGTAGATCACTATATGGCAGGGTCTTAGCTGGTACTGTGTAGATCACTATATGGCAAGGGTCGTAGCTGGTATGTTGTAGATTGCTATATGGAGCGGTCTTGCTGGTACTGTGTAGATCATCTATATGAGGGTCGTTGCTGGTACTGTGTAGATCATATATGGCAGGGTCTTAGCTGGTACTGTGGTTGATATCTTATCTGGTCAGGGTCGTAGTGGTACTGTTGTAGATCGACTTTGGCAGGGGTCGTAGCTGTAGTGTAGATCACTATTGCAGGTTCTAGTGGTACTGTTTAGCTTGGCGTTAGATGTGTGATCACTATATGGGCTAGGTTCTTAGCTGGTACTGTGTAGATCACTATATGGCAGGTTTGCTGTGGTACTGTGTTGATACTTTGTCCGAGGTCTTAGCTGTTACTGTGTAGTCACTATAGGTCGATGTCTTAGCTTGTACTGTGGTAGATCCTATATGGCAGGGGTCTTAGCTGGTACTGTGTAGATCATATGCATCTGGGCTGTGCACATGGAGTTCGTAGACTGGTACTGTGTAGATCCACTATATGTTGCAGGGTCTTAAGCTGTACTGTGGTAAGTCACTATATGGCAGGAGTCTTTGAGCTGAGTACTGTTGGTAGTATCACTATGATGGCAGGCGTCTTAGCTGGTTACTGTGTAGGATCCTATTATGGCAAGGGTTAGCTGGGTAGCTGGTAGATTTCATTAGTATGGCAGCGTCGTAGCTGGTACTGTGGTAGATCACTATTGGCAGGGTCTTAGCTGGTACTGTGTAGATTCACTATATGGCAGGGTTTTAGCTGGTACTTGTGTAGATCACTAATGCGAGGGTTCTGAGCTGGTACTGTGTAGATCACTATTGGCAGGTGTTTAGCTGGTGAGCGTGTGTGTAGATCAACTATATGGCAGGTACTTTATGCTTGGTACTGATGATTGTCCTGCATGCGAGTTGTGTGGGACAAGGCTTGCTAATGTGTTGCTAATGGGTTGGTCAGGAACCTAGTCTTTAGCGTCTTCAGGGAACTGCTCTAGTCTGGTCTGTCGAACTAGCTTTGCTGGTCTGGTCTGAGGGAATCTAGTCTTTACTGCTGGTCTGTCTGAGGGGACTAGTCTTTACTGTCGGTCTGTCTGAGGGGAATAGTCTTACTGTCTGAGCTGTCTAGGGAACTAGTCTTACTGTCTGGTCTGTCTGAGGGGAACTAGTCTTTACTGTTCTGAGGGGAATAGTCTTTACTGTCTGAGGGGAGCTAGTCTTTACTGTCTGGTCTGTCTGAGGGGAACTAGTCTTTACTGTCTGGTCTGTCTGAGGGGAACTAGTCTTTACTTGTCTGGTCTGTCTGAGGGGAGCATAGTCTTTACTGTCTGAGGGGAACTAGTCTTTACTGTCTGTCTGTCGGAGGGGAAGCTAGGTCTTACTGTCTGGTCTGTCTGAGGGGAACTAGTCTTTACTGTCTGGTCTGGTCTGGAGGGGTGAACTAGTCTTTACTGTCTGGTCTGTCTGAGGGGAACTAGTCTTTACTGTCTGGGGGTAATAGTCTTTTATGTCTGGTCTGTCTGAGGGGAACTAGTCTTTACTGTCTGGGGGGAATAGGTCTTTACTGTTTGGTCTGTTCTGAGGGGAACTGGTCTTTACTGTCTTGGTTCTGGTCCCTGAGGGTAACTTTAAG